>NC_143030.1:12532092-12584592 GCF_057628025.1 Oncorhynchus mykiss
TACGTACCACTACTATCACCCACTACCGACCACTACTATCACCCACTACGTACCACTACTATCACCCACTACCGACCACTACTATCACCTACTACTTACCACTACTATCACCCACTACCGACCACTACTATCACCCACTACGTACCACTACTATCACCCACTACCGACCACTACTATCACCCACTACCGACCACTACTATCACCCACTACCGACCACTACTATCACCCACTACCGACCACTACTATCACCTACTACCGACCACTACTATCACCCACTACCGACCACTACTATCACCCACTACCGACCACTACTATCACCCACTACGTACCACTACTATCACCCACTACCGACCACTACTATCACCCACTACCTACCACTACTATCACCCACTACCGACCACTACTATCACCTACTACCGACCACTACTATCACCCACTACCGACCACTACTATCACCTACTACGTACCACTACTATCACCTACTACCGACCACTACTATCACCTACTACCTACCACTACTATCACCCACTACCTACCCCTACTATCACCCACTACCTACCACTACTATCACCCACTACGTACCACTACCATCACCCACTACCTACCACTACTATCACCCACTACGTACCACTACTATCACCTACTACCTACCACTACTATCACCCACTACCTACCACTACTATCACCCACTACCTACCACTACTATCACCCACTACCTACCACTACTATCACCCACTACGTACAACTACTATCACCCACTACCTACCACTACTATCACCCACTACGTACCACTACTATCACCCACTACCTACCACTACTATCACCCACTACGTACCACTACTATCACCTACTACCTACCACTACTATCACCCACTACGTACCACTACTATCACCTACTACTTACCACTACTATCACCCACTACTTACCACTACTATCACCCACTACCAACCACTACTATCACCCACTACCGACCACTACTATCACCTACTACCGACCACTACTATCACCTACTACCGACCACTACTATCACCCACTACCAACCACTACTATCACCTACTACCGACCACTACTATCACCTACTACCTACCACTACTATCACCCACTACCAACCACTACTATCACCCACTACCGACCACTACTATCACCCACTACCGACCACTACTATCACCCACTACCGACCACTACTATCACCTACTACCGACCACTACTATCACCTACTACCTACCACTACTATCACCCACTACCTACCACTACTATCACCCACTACCTACCACTACTATCACCCACTACGTACCACTACTATCACCCACTGCCTACCACTACTATCACCCACTACGTACCACTACTATCACCTACTACCGACCACTACTATCACCTACTACCTACCACTACTATCACCCACTACCTACCACTACTATCACCCACTACCTACCACTACTATCACCCACTACGTACCACTACTATCACCCACTACCTACCACTACTATCACCCACTACGTACCACTACTATCACCTACTACCTACCACTACTATCACCCACTACCTACCACTACTATCACCCACTACCTACCACTACTATCACCCACTACGTACCACTACTATCACCTACTACCTACCACTACTATCACCCACTACCTACCACTACTATCACCCACTACGTACCACTACTATCACCTACTACCTACCACTACTATCACCCACTACCTACCACTACTATCACCCACTACGTACCACTACTATCACCTACTACCTACCACTACTATCACCCACTACCTACCACTACTATCACCCACTACGTACCACTACTATCACCTACTACCGACCACTACTATCACCCACTACCGACCACTACTATCACCCACTACCGACCACTACTATCACCCACTACCGACCACTACTATCACCCACTACCGACCACTACTATCACCCACTACGCACCACTACTATCACCCACTACGTACCACTACTATCACCTACTACCTACCACTACTATCACCCACTACCGACCACTACTATCACCCACTACCGACCACTACTATCACCCACTACCGACCACTACTATCACCTACTACCGACCACTACTATCACCCACTACCGACCACTACTATCACCCACTACCTACCACTACTATCACCCACTACGTACCACTACTATCACCCACTACCTACCACTACTATCACCCACTACCTACCACTACTATCACCCACTACCTACCACTACTATCACCCACTACGTACAACTACTATCACCCACTACCTACCACTACTATCACCCACTACGTACCACTACTATCACCCACTACCTACCACTACTATCACCCACTACGTACCACTACTATCACCTACTACCTACCACTACTATCACCCACTACGTACCACTACTATCACCTACTACTTACCACTACTATCACCCACTACTTACCACTACTATCACCCACTACCGACCACTACTATCACCTACTACTTACCACTACTATCACCCACTACCGACCACTACTATCACCCACTACGTACCACTACTATCACCCACTACCGACCACTACTATCACCCACTACCGACCACTACTATCACCCACTACCGACCACTACTATCACCCACTACCGACCACTACTATCACCTACTACCGACCACTACTATCACCCACTACCGACCACTACTATCACCCACTACCGACCACTACTATCACCCACTACGTACCACTACTATCACCCACTACCGACCACTACTATCACCCACTACCTACCACTACTATCACCCACTACCGACCACTACTATCACCTACTACCGACCACTACTATCACCCACTACCGACCACTACTATCACCTACTACGTACCACTACTATCACCTACTACCGACCACTACTATCACCTACTACCTACCACTACTATCACCCACTACCTACCCCTACTATCACCCACTACCTACCACTACTATCACCCACTACGTACCACTACCATCACCCACTACCTACCACTACTATCACCCACTACTTACCACTACTATCACCCACTACCGACCACTACTATCACATACTACTTACCACTACTATCACCCACTACCGACCACTACTATCACCCACTACGTACCACTACTATCACCCACTACCGACCACTACTATCACCCACTACCGACCACTACTATCACCCACTACCGACCACTACTATCACCCACTACCGACCACTACTATCACCCACTACCGACCACTACTATCACCCACTACCGACCACTACTATCACCTACTACCGACCACTACTATCACCTACTACCTACCACTACTATCACCCACTACCTACCACTACTATCACCCACTACCTACCACTACTATCACCCACTACGTACCACTACTATCACCTACTACCTACCACTACTATCACCCACTACCTACCACTACTATCACCCACTACGTACCACTACTATCACCTACTACCTACCACTACTATCACCCACTACCTACCACTACTATCACCCACTACGTACCACTACTATCACCTACTACCTACCACTACTATCACCCACTACCTACCACTACTATCACCCACTACGTACCACTACTATCACCTACTACCGACCACTACTATCACCCACTACCGACCACTACTATCACCCACTACCGACCACTACTATCACCCACTACCGACCACTACTATCACCCACTACCGACCACTACTATCACCCACTACGTACCACTACTATCACCCACTACGTACCACTACTATCACCTACTACCTACCACTACTATCACCCACTACCGACCACTACTATCACCCACTACCGACCACTACTATCACCCACTACCGACCACTACTATCACCTACTACCGACCACTACTATCACCCACTACCGACCACTACTATCACCCACTACCTACCACTACTATCACCCACTACGTACCACTACTATCACCCACTACCTACCACTACTATCACCCACTACCTACCACTACTATCACCCACTACGTACAACTACTATCACCCACTACCTACCACTACTATCACCCACTACGTACCACTACTATCACCCACTACCGACCACTACTATCACCCACTACGTACCACTACTATCACCTACTACCTACCACTACTATCACCCACTACGTACCACTACTATCACCTACTACTTACCACTACTATCACCCACTACTTACCACTACTATCACCCACTACCAACCACTACTATCACCCACTACCGACCACTACTATCACCTACTACCGACCACTACTATCACCTACTACCGACCACTACTATCACCCACTACCAACCACTACTATCACCTACTACCGACCACTACTATCACCTACTACCTACCACTACTATCACCCACTACCAACCACTACTATCACCCACTACCGACCACTACTATCACCCACTACCGACCACTACTATCACCCACTACCGACCACTACTATCACCTACTACCGACCACTACTATCACCTACTACCTACCACTACTATCACCCACTACCTACCACTACTATCACCCACTACCTACCACTACTATCACCCACTACGTACCACTACTATCACCCACTGCCTACCACTACTATCACCCACTACGTACCACTACTATCACCTACTACCGACCACTACTATCACCTACTACCTACCACTACTATCACCCACTACCTACCACTACTATCACCCACTACCTACCACTACTATCACCCACTACGTACCACTACTATCACCCACTACCTACCACTACTATCACCCACTACGTACCACTACTATCACCTACTACCTACCACTACTATCACCCACTACCTACCACTACTATCACCCACTACCTACCACTACTATCACCCACTACCTACCACTACTATCACCCACTACGTACCACTACTATCACCTACTACCTACCACTACTATCACCCACTACCTACCACTACTATCACCCACTACGTACCACTACTATCACCCACTACCGACCACTACTATCACCCACTACCGACCACTACTATCACCCACTACCGACCACTACTATCACCCACTACCGACCACTACTATCACCCACTACGTACCACTACTATCACCCACTACGTACCACTACTATCACCTACTACCTACCACTACTATCACCCACTACCGACCACTACTATCACCCACTACCGACCACTACTATCACCCACTACCGACCACTACTATCACCTACTACCGACCACTACTATCACCCACTACCGACCACTACTATCACCCACTACCTACCACTACTATCACCCACTACGTACCACTACTATCACCCACTACCTACCACTACTATCACCCACTACCTACCACTACTATCACCCACTACGTACAACTACTATCACCCACTACCTACCACTACTATCACCCACTACGTACCACTACTATCACCCACTACCTACCACTACTATCACCCACTACGTACCACTACTATCACCTACTACCTACCACTACTATCACCCACTACGTACCACTACTATCACCTACTACTTACCACTACTATCACCCACTACTTACCACTACTATCACCCACTACCAACCACTACTATCACCCACTACCGACCACTACTATCACCTACTACCGACCACTACTATCACCTACTACCGACCACTACTATCACCCACTACCAACCACTACTATCACCTACTACCGACCACTACTATCACCTACTACCTACCACTACTATCACCCACTACCAACCACTACTATCACCCACTACCGACCACTACTATCACCCACTACCGACCACTACTATCACCCACTACCGACCACTACTATCACCTACTACCGACCACTACTATCACCTACTACCTACCACTACTATCACCCACTACCTACCACTACTATCACCCACTACCTACCACTACTATCACCCACTACGTACCACTACTATCACCCACTGCCTACCACTACTATCACCCACTACGTACCACTACTATCACCTACTACCGACCACTACTATCACCTACTACCTACCACTACTATCACCCACTACCTACCACTACTATCACCCACTACCTACCACTACTATCACCCACTACGTACCACTACTATCACCCACTACCTACCACTACTATCACCCACTACGTACCACTACTATCACCTACTACCTACCACTACTATCACCCACTACCTACCACTACTATCACCCACTACCTACCACTACTATCACCCACTACCTACCACTACTATCACCCACTACGTACCACTACTATCACCTACTACCTACCACTACTATCACCCACTACCTACCACTACTATCACCCACTACGTACCACTACTATCACCTACTACCTACCACTACTATCACCCACTACCTACCACTACTATCACCCACTACGTACCACTACTATCACCTACTACCTACCACTACTATCACCCACTACCTACCACTACTATCACCCACTACGTACCACTACTATCACCTACTACCGACCACTACTATCACCCACTACCGACCACTACTATCACCCACTACCGACCACTACTATCACCCACTACCGACCACTACTATCACCCACTACCGACCACTACTATCACCCACTACGTACCACTACTATCACCCACTACGTACCACTACTATCACCTACTACCTACCACTACTATCACCCACTACCGACCACTACTATCACCCACTACCGACCACTACTATCACCCACTACCGACCACTACTATCACCTACTACCGACCACTACTATCACCCACTACGTACCACTACTATCACCCACTACGTACCACTACTATCACCTACTACCTACCACTACTATCACCCACTACCGACCACTACTATCACCCACTACCGACCACTACTATCACCCACTACTATCACCCACTACCGACCACTACTATCACCCACTACGTACCACTACTATCACCTACTACCTACCACTACTATCACCCACTACCTACCACTACTATCACCCACTACCGACCACTACTATCACCTACTACCGACCACTACTATCACCCACTACGTACCACTACTATCACCCACTACCAACCACTACTATCACCTACTACCGACCACTACTATCACCCACTACCTACCACTACTATCACCCACTACGTACCACTACTATCACCTACTACCTACAACTACTATCACCCACTACCTACCACTACTATCACCCACTACCTACCACTACTATCACCCACTACCGACCACTACTATCACCCACTACCGACCACTACTATCACCCACTACTATCACCTACTACCGACCACTACTATCACCCACTACCGACCACTACTATCAGCCACTACCTACCACTACTATCACCCACTACGTACCACTACTATCACCCACTACCTACCACTACTATCACCCACTACCTACCACTACTATCACCCACTACGTACAACTACTATCACCCACTACCTACCACTACTATCACCCACTACGTACCACTACTATCACCCACTACCTACCACTACTATCACCCACTACGTACCACTACTATCACCTACTACCTACCACTACTATCACCCACTACGTACCACTACTATCACCTACTACTTACCACTACTATCACCCACTACTTACCACTACTATCACCCACTACCGACCACTACTATCACCTACTACTTACCACTACTATCACCCACTACCGACCACTACTATCACCCACTACGTACCACTACTATCACCCACTACCGACCACTACTATCACCCACTACCGACCACTACTATCACCCACTACCGACCACTACTATCACCCACTACCGACCACTACTATCACCTACTACCGACCACTACTATCACCCACTACCGACCACTACTATCACCCACTACCGACCACTACTATCACCCACTACGTACCACTACTATCACCCACTACCGACCACTACTATCACCCACTACCTACCACTACTATCACCCACTACCGACCACTACTATCACCTACTACCGACCACTACTATCACCCACTACCGACCACTACTATCACCTACTACGTACCACTACTATCACCTACTACCGACCACTACTATCACCCACTACCTACCCCTACTATCACCCACTACCTACCACTACTATCACCCACTACGTACCACTACCATCACCCACTACCTACCACTACTATCACCCACTACGTACCACTACTATCACCTACTACCTACCACTACTATCACCCACTACCTACCACTACTATCACCCACTACCTACCACTACTATCACCCACTACCTACCACTACTATCACCCACTACGTACAACTACTATCACCCACTACCTACCACTACTATCACCCACTACGTACCACTACTATCACCCACTACCTACCACTACTATCACCCACTACGTACCACTACTATCACCTACTACCTACCACTACTATCACCCACTACGTACCACTACTATCACCTACTACTTACCACTACTATCACCCACTACTTACCTCTACTATCACCCACTACCAACCACTACTATCACCCACTACCGACCACTACTATCACCTACTACCGACCACTACTATCACCTACTACCGACCACTACTATCACCCACTACCAACCACTACTATCACCTACTACCGACCACTACTATCACCTACTACCTACCACTACTATCACCCACTACCAACCACTACTATCACCCACTACCGACCACTACTATCACCCACTACCGACCACTACTATCACCCACTACCGACCACTACTATCACCTACTACCGACCACTACTATCACCTACTACCTACCACTACTATCACCCACTACCTACCACTACTATCACCCACTACCTACCACTACTATCACCCACTACGTACCACTACTATCACCCACTGCCTACCACTACTATCACCCACTACGTACCACTACTATCACCTACTACCGACCACTACTATCACCTACTACCTACCACTACTATCACCCACTACCTACCACTACTATCACCCACTACCTACCACTACTATCACCCACTACGTACCACTACTATCACCCACTACCTACCACTACTATCACCCACTACGTACCACTACTATCACCTACTACCTACCACTACTATCACCCACTACCTACCACTACTATCACCCACTACCTACCACTACTATCACCCACTACCTACCACTACTATCACCCACTACGTACCACTACTATCACCCACTGCCTACCACTACTATCACCCACTACGTACCACTACTATCACCTACTACCGACCACTACTATCACCTACTACCTACCACTACTATCACCCACTACCTACCACTACTATCACCCACTACCTACCACTACTATCACCCACTACGTACCACTACTATCACCCACTACCTACCACTACTATCACCCACTACGTACCACTACTATCACCTACTACCTACCACTACTATCACCCACTACCTACCACTACTATCACCCACTACCTACCACTACTATCACCCACTACCTACCACTACTATCACCCACTACGTACCACTACTATCACCTACTACCTACCACTACTATCACCCACTACCTACCACTACTATCACCCACTACGTACCACTACTATCACCTACTACCTACCACTACTATCACCCACTACCTACCACTACTATCACCCACTACGTACCACTACTATCACCTACTACCGACCACTACTATCACCCACTACCGACCACTACTATCACCCACTACCGACCACTACTATCACCCACTACGTACCACTACTATCACCCACTACGTACCACTACTATCACCTACTACCTACCACTACTATCACCCACTACCGACCACTACTATCACCCACTACCGACCACTACTATCACCCACTACTATCACCCACTACCGACCACTACTATCACCCACTACGTACCACTACTATCACCTACTACCTACCACTACTATCACCCACTACCTACCACTACTATCACCCACTACCGACCACTACTATCACCTACTACCGACCACTACTATCACCCACTACGTACCACTACTATCACCCACTACCAACCACTACTATCACCTACTACCGACCACTACTATCACCCACTACCTACCACTACTATCACCCACTACGTACCACTACTATCACCTACTACCTACAACTACTATCACCCACTACCTACCACTACTATCACCCACTACCTACCACTACTATCACCCACTACCGACCACTACTATCACCCACTACCGACCACTACTATCACCCACTACTATCACCCACTACCGACCACTACTATCACCCACTACCGACCACTACTATCACCTACTACCGACCACTACTATCACCTACTACCGACCACTACTATCACCCACTACGTACCACTACTATCACCCACTACCAACCACTACTATCACCTACTACCGACCACTACTATCACCCACTACCGACCACTACTATCACCCACTACCGACCACTACTATCACCCACTACCGACCACTACTATCACCCACTACCGACCACTACTATCACCCACTACCGACCACTACTATCACCCACTACCGACCACTACTATCACCTACTACCGACCACTACTATCACCCACTACCAACCACTACTATCACCCACTACCGACCACTACTATCACCTACTACCGACCACTACTATCACCCACTACCTACCACTACTATCACCCACTACCGACCACTACTATCACCCACTACCGACCACTACTATCACCCACTACCGACCACTACTATCACCCACTACCGACCACTACTATCACCCACTACCGACCACTACTATCACCCACTACGTACCACTACTATCACCCACTACCAACCACTACTATCACCCACTACCTACCACTACTATCACCCACTACCAACCACTACTATCACCCACTACCAACCACTTCTCACCTGCCCTTTTTTTCTTTGATTTCAAACTCTAGAGGGTCAGAAACTCCAGACTCTTGATCCTCTTCCTCACCATCTGCCACCTCTTCTACACTCTTCCCTCTCTCTGGACACATTGTCTATATCTCTATCTCTCTAACCCAGTAGACATCTCTCTCTCTGGACACATTGTCTATATCTCTATCTCTCTAACCCAGTAGACATCTCTCTCTCTCTGGACACATTGTCTATATGTCTATCTCTCTAATCCAGTAGACGTCTCTCTCTCTCCATCCAGACCAGCTGTCCAGCCCACTGTGACCAGGGTAGACCCCACAGCAGACAGGCTCCACCACGCAGCCCACTGCCCAGCTCCGTAAGACCCCCACCACCACGATGCCCCCCACTGTCCCCCTGTCCGTGTCTGCGACGTTCCCTGTTTCTATGTCCCCTGACCTCACTTAACATGTCCATCTGTCTGTGTTGGGTGATTGTGGTCCTGTGGTGTTCATGTCCCCTCTCTTTGTACCCCAACCCCTCTCTTCTCTCCACCAGGACCCTGGACCCTCCGTCTGCATCCTTGTCTCTGTGTCCCCTTAAAGCATACTGCTTGCCAGTTCCTCATCCCTCTGTTTTATGTTGTGTTTATTATGTTTTACGCTGATTCCTAAAAGCTTCCATTAGCGGGACTGAGTGTTGTGAAGGTAGGATGTGTAGTCGATAATGGTGGAGGGGCTTCCTTTCCGTGTGTCTCAAAGAGAAGAAAGAATCTATAAATAATAACTCTCTTTTGTCTTGGTTTCTTTCCATCTCTCCATCCCTCTCCATCTCTCCATCTCTCCATCCCTCTCCATCTCTCCATCCCTCTCCATCTCTCCATCCCTCTCCATCTCTCCATCTCTCCATCCCTCTCCATCTCTCCATCCCTCTCCATCTCTCCATCCCTCTCCATCTCTCCATCCCTCTCCATCTCTCCATCTCTCCATCCCTCTCCATCTCTCCATCCCTCTCCATCTCTCCATCTCTCCATCCCTCTCCATCTCTCCATCCCTCTCCATCTCTCCATCCCTCTCCATCTCTTCATCCCTCTCCATCCCTCTCCACTATCCCTCCATCAGGAGCAGCAGAAACAGGTGGAGGATCCGGGCAGAGAGGTGAAGAAGGTGAGGAAGGCCAGGAATCGCAGACAGGAGTGGAATATGATGGCCTATGATAAGGAGTTCCGCCCGGACACACGACTCACCCCCTCACCCTACCACGGAATGTCCTCCGAGGGGTCATTATCACCTGATAACAGGTAGGTTCATTAATCAATCAGTCAATCAATTAGTCAATCAATCTGACTATTTCAAATGGCTCAGTTGACCTGACCCTGTATATAGTATGGTATTAACGGACCCTGTATATAGTATGGTATTAACGGACCCTGTATATAGTATGGTATTGAACTGACCCTGTATATAGCATGGTATTGAACTGACCCTGTATATAGTATGGTATTGAACTGACCCTGTATATAGTATGGTATTAACGGACCCTGTATATAGTATGGTATTGAACTGACCCTGTATATAGTATGGTATTGTAACTGACCCTGTATATAGTATGGTATTAACTGACCCTGTATATAGCATGGTATTGAACTGACCCTGTATATAGTATGGTATTGAACTGACCCTGTATATAGTATGGTATTGTAACTGACCCTGTATATAGTATGGTATTGAACTGACCCTGTATATAGTATGGTATTGAACTGACCCTGTATATAGTATGGTATTGAACTGACCCTGTATATAGTATGGTATTGTAACTGATCCTGTATATAGTATGGTATTGAACTGACCCTGTATATAGTATGGTATTGTAACTGACCCTGTATATAGTATGGTATTGTAACTGACCCTGTATATAGTATGGTATTGAACTGACCCTGTATATAGTATGGTATTGTAACTGACCCTGTATATAGTATGGTATTGAACTGACCCTGTATATAGTATGGTATTGTAACTGACCCTGTATATAGTATGGTATTGAACTGACCCTGTATATAGTATGGTATTGAACTGACCCTGTATATAGTATGGTATTGAACTGACCCTGTATATAGTATGGTATTGAACTGACCCTGTATATAGTATGGTATTGAACTGACCCTGTTTATAATATGGTATTGAACTGACCCTGTATATAGTATGGTATTGAACTGACCCTGTATATAGTATGGTATTGAACTGACCCTGTATATAGTATGGTATTGAACTGACCCTGTATATAGTATGGTATTGAACTGACCCTGTATATAGTATGGTATTAACTGACCCTGTATATAGTATGGTATTGAACTGACCCTGTATATAGTATGGTATTGAACTGACCCTGTATATAGTATGGTATTGAACTGACCCTGTATATAGTATGGTATTGAACTGACCCTGTATATAGTATGGTATTGAACTGACCCTGTATATAGTATGGTATTGAACTGACCCTGTATATAGTATGGTATTGAACTGACCCTGTATATAGTATGGTATTGAACTGACCCTGTATATAGTATGGTATTGAACTGACCCTGTATATAGTATGGTATTGAACTGACCCTGTATATAGCATGGTATTGTAACTGACCCTGTATATAGTATGGTATTGAACTGACCCTGTATATAGTATGGTATTGAACTGACCCTGTATATAGTATGGTATTGAACTGACCCTGTATATAGTATGGTATTGAACTGACCCTGTATATAGCATGGTATTGTAACTGACCCTGTATATAGTATGGTATTAACTGACCCTGTATATAGTATGGTATTAACTGACCCTGTATATAGTATGGTATTGTAACTGACCCTGTATATAGTATGGTATTGATCTGACCCTGTATATAGTATGGTATTGAACTGACCCTGTATATAGTATGGTATTGTAACTGACCCTGTATATAGTATGGTATTGAACTGACCCTGTATATAGTATGGTATTGAACTGACCCTGTATATAGTATGGTATTGAACTGACCCTGTATATAGTATGGTATTAACTGACCCTGTATATAGTATGGTATTGTAACTGACCCTGTATATAGTATGGTATTGTAACTGACCCTGTATATAGTATGGTATTGTAACTGACCCTGTATATAGTATGGTATTGAACTGACCCTGTATATAGTATGGTATTGAACTGACCCTGTATATAGTATGGTATTGAACTGACCCTGTATATAGTATGGTATTGAACTGACCCTGTATATAGTATGGTATTGAACTGACCCTGTATATAGTATGGTATTGAACTGACCCTGTATATAGTATGGTATTGAACTGACCCTGTATATAGTATGGTATTGAACTGACCCTGTATATAGTATGGTATTGTAACTGACCCTGTATATAGTATGGTATTGAACTGACCCTGTATATAGTGTGGTATTGAACTGACCCTGTAGTGTGACACTGGCTAGCCTTCCACTGACCTCTGCTGATTGGACAGACACTGGTTAGCCTTCTACTGACCTCTGCTGATTGGACAGACACTGGCTAGCCTTCCACTGACCTCTGCTGATTGGACAGACACTGGTTAGCCTTCTACTTACCTCTGCTGATTGGACAGACACTGGCTAGCCTTCTACTGACTGCTGATTGGACAGACACTGGCTAGCCTTCTACTGACCTCTACGGATTGGACAGACACTGGCTAGCCTTCCACTGACCTCTGCTGATTGGACAGACACTGGTTAGCCTTCTACTGACCTCTGCTGATTGGACAGACACTTGCTAGCCTTCCACTGACCTCTGCTGATTGGACAGACACTGGCTAGCCTTCTACTGACTGCTGATTGGACAGACACTGGTTAGCCTTCTACTGCCCTCTGCTGGGGAGTGGAAAACACTAGACGTCTATGTAGAATTTCTGATTATATCAATGAGTGTGTGTTCTTGTTAAGGATATGACAAGTTAGATATAAGTATCTACAACAACGGAAACTAGGTAACTTTATCACCCCCCCTACTCCACCCCTCCCAGGTCGATGGCATCAGACATGGGCGATCATTCCTACCCTGCCAGCCCTAACCACCCCTCCCAGCCCACCTCTGCCCCCCACCCCATCGATGGTGCCCCCCACCTCACCCAAGCCCCCCAGACTCAGTCTCTGGACAGGGGAGGGTACCCCAGAGCCAACCCCCCCTCTGGGGCGGCCGCCGCCGTACGACAAATCGCATCACTGGGGCGCACCCAGCCCCCCCACCCACCCCCCGCCCAGTCCGAGGGAGGGGCACTCAACGGTCCACGTCAGCAGTCCGTCAAGGACTACAGGGCTCATGGGTAAGTCAACTACCACGTACTGTAGGCTACTAGGTATTGTGTCATTAGGTATTACTAGGTATTGAGTCATTAGGTATTACTAGGTATTGAGTCATTAGGTATTACTAGGTATTGTGTCATTAGGTATTACTAGGTATTGTGTCATTAGATATTACTAGGTATTGTGTCATTAGGTATTACTAGGTATTGAGTCATTAGGTATTACTAGGTATTGAGTCATTAGGTATTACTAGGTATTGTGTCATTAGATATTACTAGGTATTGTGTCATTAGGTATTACTAGGTATTGTGTCATTAGGTATTACTTACTAGGTATTGAGTCATTAGGTATTACTAGGTATTGTGTCATTAGGTATTACTAGGTATTGTGTCATTAGATATTACTAGGTATTGTGTCATTAGATATTACTAGGAATTGTGTCATTAGGTATTACTAGGTATTGTGTCATTAGGTATTACTAGGTATTGTGTCATTAGGTATTACTTACTAGGTATTGTGTCATTAGGTATTACTAGGTATTGTGTCATTAGGTATTACTAGGTATTGAGTCATTAGGTATTACTAGGTATTGAGTCATTAGGTATTACTAGGTATTGTGTCATTAGATATTACTAGGTATTGTGTCATTAGATATTACTAGGTATTGTGTCATTAGGTATTACTAGGTATTGTGTCATTAGGTATTACTTACTAGGTATTGTGTCATTAGGTATTACTAGGTATTGAGTCATTAGGTATTACTAGGTATTGAGTCATTAGATATTACTAGGTATTGTGTCATTAGGTATTACTAGGTATTGTGTCATTAGGTATTACTAGGTATTGAGTCATTAGGTATTACTAGGTTTTGAGTCATTAGGTATTACTAGGTTTTGAGTCATTAGGTATTACTATGTATTGTGTCATTAGGTATTACTAGGTATTGAGTCATTAGGTATTACTAGGTATTGAGTCATTAGATATTACTAGGTATTGTGTCATTAGGTATTACTAGGTATTGTGTCGTTAGGTATTACTAGGTATTGTGTCATTAGGTATTACTAGGTATTGTGTCATTAGGTATTACTAGGTATTGTGTCATTAGGTATTACTAGGTATTGTGTCATTAGGTATTACTAGGTATTGTGTCATTAGGTATTACTAGGTTTTGAGTCATTAGGTATTACTAGGTATTGTGTCATTAGGTATTACTAGGTATTGAGTCAATACATTAAGACCTATTCCATATCTATATATCAGTTACATAAATTAGTAGACTGTTAGGGTTATGTTGTCAATCTGACTTTAACACTCAATTGCAGGCCTGCAGATCTGTACACGTACTGTGGATAGTAAAACCTCTCAGATAAATCACGCCAACACAAATGTTTTGTTCTCAAAAAGTATATATGATGCTAAACACATTTCCATCTACAGTTTTTATGCGAGAAAAGTAATTTAGTTAGAAAATAAAAATGACAGGAGTGATGGAAACGTGATCAGATCATTTGTTCATTCGACACAGTGGAGGCGTTTAGTGTCTCTGATATTAATTACACAGGAAAATGGCAGAGGAAACGCCATATATTGAAATAATAACCATCATATCGAAGAAAAATTGGAGTCACGCGATGATGTGTTGTCCTCCCACTGTCATGATGAGAGAGAGGTGTTGCCCTCCCACTGTCATGATGAGAGAGAGGTGTTGTCCTCCCACTGTCATGATGAGAGAGAGGTCTTGTCTGATTCACTGATGAGAGAGAGGTGTTGTCTGATTCACTGTCATGATGAGAGAGAGGTGTTGTCTGATTCACTGATGAGAGAGAGGTGTTGTCTGATTCACTGATGAGAGAGAGATGTTGTCTGATTCACTGTCATGATGAGAGAGAGAGGTGTTATCTGATTCACTGATGAGAGAGAGGTGTTGTCCTCCCACTGTCATGATGAGAGAGAGGTGTTGTCCTCCCACTGTCATGATGAGAGAGAGGTGTTGTCTGATTCACTGTCATGATGAGAGAGAGGTGTTGTCTGATTCACTGATGAGAGAGAGGTGTTGTCTAATTGACTGTCATGATGAGAGAGAGGTGTTGTCCTCTCACTGTCATGATGAGAAAGAGGTGTTGTCGTCCCACTGTCATGATGAGAGAGAGGTGTTGTCCTCCCACTGTCATGATGAGAGAGAGGTGTTGCCCTCCCACTGTCATGATGAGAGAGAGGTGTTGTCTAATTCACTGTCATGATGAGAGAGAGGTGTTGTCTGATTCACTGTCATGATGAGAGAGAGGTGTTGTCTGATTCCCTGTTATGATGAGAGAGAGGTG
The DNA here is from genome assembly GCF_057628025.1 of Oncorhynchus mykiss. Classification (NCBI taxonomy): domain Eukaryota; kingdom Metazoa; phylum Chordata; class Actinopteri; order Salmoniformes; family Salmonidae; genus Oncorhynchus; species Oncorhynchus mykiss. Next base: position 12,549,446 of record NC_143030.1, read on the forward strand.
TTGTCTGATTCACTGTCATGATGAGAGAGAGGTGTTGTCTGATTCACTGTCATGATGAGAGAGAGGTGTTGTCTGATTCACTGATGAGAGAGGGGTGTTGTCTGATTCACTGTCATGATGAGAGAGAGATGTTGTCTGATTCACTGATGAGAGAGAGGTGTTGTCTAATTCACTGTCATGATGAGAGAGAGGTGTTGTCTGATTCACTGTCATGATGAGAGAGAGGTGTTGTCTGATTCTCTGTCATGATGAGAGAGAGGTGTTGTCTGATTCACTGTCATGATGAGAGAGAGGTGTTGTCCTCGCACTGTCATGATGAGAGAGAGGTGTTGTCCTCCCACTGTCATGATGAGAGTGAGGTGTTGTCTGATTCACTGTCATGATGAGAGAGAGGTGTTGTCTGATTCACTGATGAGAGAGAGGTGTTGTCTAATTCACTGTCATGATGAGAGAGAGGTGTTGTCCTCCCACTGTCATGATGAGAGAGAGGTGTTGTCCTCCCACTGTCATGATGAGAGAGAGATGTTGTCTAATTCACTGTCATGATGAGAGAGAGGTGTTGTCTGATTCCCTGTTATGATGAGAGAGAGGTGTTGTCTGATTCACTGTCATGATGAGAGAGAGGTGTTATCTGATTCACTGATGAGAGAGAGGTGTTGTCCTCCCACTGTCATGATGAGAGAGAGGTGTTGTCCTCCCACTGTCATGATGAGAGACAGGTGTTGTCCTCCCACTGTCATGATGAGAGAGAGGTGTTGTCTGATTCACTGTCATGATGAGAGAGAGGTGTTATCTGATTCCCTGTTATGATGAGAGAGAGGTGTTGTCTGATTCCCTGTCATGATGAGAGAGAGGTGTTGTCTGATTCACAGTCATGAAGAGAGAGAGGTGTTATATGATTCCCTGTTATGATGAGAGACAGGTGTTGTCTGATTCACTGTCATGATGAGAGAGAGGTGTTGTCGGATTCACTGATGAGAGAGGGGTGTTGTCTGATTCACTGTCATGATGAGAGAGAGATGTTGTCTGATTCACTGATGAGAGAGAGGTGTTGTCTGATGCACTGTCATGATGAGAGAGAGGTGTTGTCTGATTCACTGTCATGATGAGAGAGAGGTGTTGTCTTCCCACTGTCATGATGAGAGAGAGGTGTTGTCCTCCCACTGTCTTGATGAGAGAGAGGTGTTGTCTGATTCTTTGTTATGATGAGAGAGAGGTGTTGTCTGATTCACTGTCATGATGAGAGAGAGGTGTTGTCCTCCCACTGTTGTGATGAGAGAGAGGTGTTGTATGATTCACTGATGAGAGAGAGGTGTTGTCTGATTCGCTGTCAAGATGAGAGAGAGGTGTTGTCTGATTCACTGTCATGATGAGAGAGAGATGTTGTCTGATTCACTGATGAGAGAGAGATGTTGTCTGATTCACTGATGAGAGAGAGGTGTTGTCTGATTCACTGTCATGATGAGAGAGAGGTGTTGTCCTCCCACTGTCATGATGAGAGAGAGGTGTTGTCCTCCCGATGTCATGATGAGAGAGAGATGTTGTCTAATTCACTGTCATGATGAGAGAGAGGTGTTGTCTGATTCACTGTCATGATGAGAGAGAGGTGTTGTCTGATTCCCTGTTATGATGAGAGAGAGGTGTTGTCTGATTCACTGTCATGATGAGAGAGAGGTGTTACCTGATTCACTGATGAGAGAGAGGTGTTGTCCTCCCACTGTCATGATGAGAGAGAGGTGTTGTCCTCCCACTGTCATGATGAGAGACAGGTGTTGTCCTCCCACTGTCATGATGAGAGAGAGGTGTTGTCTGATTCACTGTCAAGATGAGAGAGAGGTGTTGTCTGATTCACTGTCATGATGAGAGAGAGATGTTGTCTGATTCACTGATGAGAGATAGATGTTGTCTGATTCACTGATGAGAGAGAGGTGTTGTCTGATTCACTGTCATGATGAGAGAGAGGTGTTGTCCTCCCACTGTCATGATGAGAGAGAGGTGTTGTCCTCCCACTGTCATGATGAGAGAGAGATGTTGTCTAATTCACTGTCATGATGAGAGAGAGGTGTTGTCTGATTCACTGTCATGATGAGAGAGAGGTGTTGTCTGATTCACTGTCATGATGAGAGAGAGGTGTTACCTGATTCACTGATGAGAGAGAGGTGTTGTCCTCCCACTGTCATGATGAGAGAGAGGTGTTGTCCTCCCACTGTCATGATGAGAGACAGGTGTTGTCCTCCCACTGTCATGATGAGAGAGAGGTGTTGTCTGATTCACTGTCATGATGAGAGAGAGGTGTTATCTGATTCCCTGTTATGATGAGAGAGAGGTGTTGTCTGATTCACTGTCATGATGAGAGAGAGGTGTTGTCTGATTCACAGTCATGAAGAGAGAGAGGTGTTATATGATTCCCTGTTATGATGAGAGACAGGTGTTGTCTGATTCACTGTCATGATGAGAGAGAGGTGTTGTCGGATTCACTGATGAGAGAGGGGTGTTGTCTGATTCACTGTCATGATGAGAGAGAGATGTTGTCTGATTCACTGATGAGAGAGAGGTGTTGTATGATTCACTGTCATGATGAGAGAGAGGTGTTGTCTGATTCACTGTCATGATGAGAGAGAGGTGTTGTCTGATTCACTGTCATGATGAGAGAGAGGTGTTGTCTTCCCACTGTCATGATGAGAGAGAGGTGTTGTCTGATTCTTTGTTATGATGAGAGAGAGGTGTTGTCTGATTCACTGTCATGATGAGAGAGAGGTGTTGTCTGATTCACTGTCATGATGAGAGAGAGGTGTTGTCCTCCCACTGTTGTGATGAGAGAGAGGTGTTGTATGATTCACTGATGAGAGAGAGGTGTTGTCTGATTCGCTGTCAAGATGAGAGAGAGATGTTGTCTGATTCACTGATGAGAGAGAGATGTTGTCTGATTCACTGATGAGAGAGAGGTGTTGTCTGATTCACTGTCATGATGAGAGAGAGGTGTTGTCCTCCCACTGTCATGATGAGAGAGAGGTGTTGCCCTCCCACTGTCATGATGAGAGAGAGGTGTTGTCTAATTCACTGTCATGATGAGAGAGAGATGTTGTCTGATTCACTGATGAGAGAGAGATGTTGTCTGATTCACTGATGAGAGAGAGGTGTTGTCTGATTCACTGTCATGATGAGAGAGAGGTGTTGTCCTCCCACTGTCATGATGAGAGAGAGGTGTTGCCCTCCCACTGTCATGATGAGAGAGAGGTGTTGTCTAATTCACTGTCATGATGAGAGAGAGGTGTTGTCTGATTCACTGTCATGATGAGAGAGAGGTGTTGTCTGATTCACTGTCATGATGAGAGAGAGGTGTTGTCCTCCCACTGTCATGATGAGAGAGAGGTGTTGTCCTCCCACTGTCATGATGAGAGAGAGGTGTTGTCTGATTCACTGTTATGATGAGAGAGAGGTGTTGTCCTCCCACTGTCATGATGAGAGAGAGGTGTTGTCTGATTCACTGTTATGATGAGAGAGAGGTGTTGTCTGATTCACTGTCATGATGAGAGAGAGGTGTTGTCTGATTCACTGTCATGATGAGAGAGAGGTGTTGTCCTCCCACTGTCATGATGAGAGAGAAGTGTTGTCTAATTCACTGTCATGATGAGAGAGAGGTGTTGTCTGATTCACTGTCATGATGAGAGAGAGGTGTTGTCTGATTCACTGTCATGATGAGAGAGAGGTGTTGTCTGATTCACTGATGAGAGAGGGGTGTTGTCTGATTCACTGTCATGATGAGAGAGAGATGTTGTCTGATTCACTGATGAGAGAGAGGTGTTGTCTGATTCACTGTCATGATGAGAGAGAGGTCTTGTCTGATTCACTGTCATGATGAGAGAGAGGTGTTGTCTGATTCACTGTCATGATGAGAGAGAGGTGTTGTCTGATTCACTGATGAGAGAGGGGTGTTGTCTGATTCACTGTCATGATGAGAGAGAGGTGTTGTCTGATTCACTGATGAGAGAGAGGTGTTGTCTGATTCACTGTCATGATGAGATGTGGTGTTGTCTGATTCACTGTCATGTTGAGAGAGAGATTTTGTCCTCCCACTGTCATGATGAGAGAGAGGTGTTGTCTGATTCACTGTCATGTTGAGAGAGAGGTGTTGTCTGATTCACTGTCATGATGAGAGAGAGGTGTTGTCCTCCCACTGTCATGATGAGAGAGAGGTGTTGTCCTCCCACTGTCATGATGAGAGAGAGGTGTTGTCTGATTCACTGTCATGATGAGAGAGAGGTGTTGTCTGATTCACTGTCATGATGAGAGGGAGGTGGGGTCTGATTCACTGTCATGATGAGAGAGAGGTGTTGTCTGATTCACTGTCATGATGAGAGAGAGGTGTTGTCTGATCCACTGTCATGTTGAGAGAGAGGTTTTGTCTGATTCACTGTCATGATGAGAGAGAGGTGTTGTCTGATTCACTGATGAGAGAGAGGTGTTGTCTGATTCACTGTCATGTTGAGAGAGAGGTTTTGTCTCATTCACTGTCATGATGAGAGAGAGAGATGTTGTCTGATTCACTGATGAGATAGAGATGTTGTCTGATTCACTGATGAGAGAGAGGTGTTGTCTGATTCGCTGTCAAGATGAGAGAGAGGTGTGGTCTGATTCACTGTCATGATGAGAGAGAGATGTTGTCTTATTCACTGATGAGAGAGAGATGTTGTCTGATTCACTGATGAGAGAGAGGTGTCGTATGATTCACTGTCATGATGAGAGAGAGAGGTGTTGTCTGATTCACTGATGAGAGAGAGGTGTTATCTGATTCACTGATGAGAGAGAGGTGTTGTCCTTCCACTGTCATGATGAGAGAGAGGTGTTGTCCTCCCACTGTCATGATGAGAGAGAGGTGTTGTCTGATTCACTGTCATGATGAGAGAGAGGTGTTATCTGATTCCCTGTTATGATGAGAGAGAGGTGTTGTCTGATTCACTGTCATGATGAGAGAGAGGTGTTGTCTGATTCACTGTCATGATGAGAGAGTTGTTATCTGATTCCCTGTTATGATGAGAGAGAGGTGTTGTCGGATTCACTGATGAGAGAGGGGTGTTGTCTGATTCACTGATGAGAGAGAGGTGTTGTCTGATTCACTGTCATGATGAGAGAGAGGTGTTGTCTGATTCACTGTCATGATGAGAGAGAGGTGTTGTCCTCCCACTGTCATGATGAGAGAGAGGGGTTGCCTGATTCACTGATGAGAGAGAGGTGTTGTCTGATTCACTGTCATGATGAGAGAGAGGTGTTGTATGATTCACTGTCATGATGAGAGAGAGATGTTGTCTGATTCACTGATGAGAGAGAGGTGTTGTCTGATTCACTGTCATGATGAGAGAGAGGTGTTGTATGATTCACTGTCATGATGAGAGAGAGGTTTTGTCTGATTCACTGTCATGAAGAGAGAGAGGTGTTATATGATTCCCTGTTATGATGAGAGACAGGTGTTGTCTGATTCACTGTCATGATGAGAGAGAGGTGTTGTCGGATTCACTGATGAGAGAGGGGTGTTGTCTGATTCACTGTCATGATGAGAGAGAGATGTTGTCTGATTCACTGATGAGAGAGAGGTGTTGTATGATTCACTGTCATGATGAGAGAGAGGTGTTGTCTGATTCACTGTCATGATGAGAGAGAGGTGTTGTCTGATTCACTGTCATGATGAGAGAGAGGTGTTGTCTTCCCACTGTCATGATGAGAGAGAGGTGTTGTCTGATTCTTTGTTATGATGAGAGAGAGGTGTTGTCTGATTCACTGTCATGATGAGAGAGAGGTGTTGTCTGATTCACTGTCATGATGAGAGAGAGGTGTTGTCCTCCCACTGTTGTGATGAGAGAGAGGTGTTGTATGATTCACTGATGAGAGAGAGGTGTTGTCTGATTCGCTGTCAAGATGAGAGAGAGATGTTGTCTGATTCACTGATGAGAGAGAGATGTTGTCTGATTCACTGATGAGAGAGAGGTGTTGTCTGATTCACTGTCATGATGAGAGAGAGGTGTTGTCCTCCCACTGTCATGATGAGAGAGAGGTGTTGCCCTCCCACTGTCATGATGAGAGAGAGGTGTTGTCTAATTCACTGTCATGATGAGAGAGAGATGTTGTCTGATTCACTGATGAGAGAGAGATGTTGTCTGATTCACTGATGAGAGAGAGGTGTTGTCTGATTCACTGTCATGATGAGAGAGAGGTGTTGTCCTCCCACTGTCATGATGAGAGAGAGGTGTTGCCCTCCCACTGTCATGATGAGAGAGAGGTGTTGTCTAATTCACTGTCATGATGAGAGAGAGGTGTTGTCTGATTCACTGTCATGATGAGAGAGAGGTGTTGTCTGATTCACTGTCATGATGAGAGAGAGGTGTTGTCCTCCCACTGTCATGATGAGAGAGAGGTGTTGTCCTCCCACTGTCATGATGAGAGAGAGGTGTTGTCTGATTCACTGTTATGATGAGAGAGAGGTGTTGTCCTCCCACTGTCATGATGAGAGAGAGGTGTTGTCTGATTCACTGTTATGATGAGAGAGAGGTGTTGTCTGATTCACTGTCATGATGAGAGAGAGGTGTTGTCTGATTCACTGTCATGATGAGAGAGAGGTGTTGTCCTCCCACTGTCATGATGAGAGAGAAGTGTTGTCTAATTCACTGTCATGATGAGAGAGAGGTGTTGTCTGATTCACTGTCATGATGAGAGAGAGGTGTTGTCTGATTCACTGTCATGATGAGAGAGAGGTGTTGTCTGATTCACTGATGAGAGAGGGGTGTTGTCTGATTCACTGTCATGATGAGAGAGAGATGTTGTCTGATTCACTGATGAGAGAGAGGTGTTGTCTGATTCACTGTCATGATGAGAGAGAGGTCTTGTCTGATTCACTGTCATGATGAGAGAGAGGTGTTGTCTGATTCACTGTCATGATGAGAGAGAGGTGTTGTCTGATTCACTGATGAGAGAGGGGTGTTGTCTGATTCACTGTCATGATGAGAGAGAGGTGTTGTCTGATTCACTGATGAGAGAGAGGTGTTGTCTGATTCACTGTCATGATGAGATGTGGTGTTGTCTGATTCACTGTCATGTTGAGAGAGAGATTTTGTCCTCCCACTGTCATGATGAGAGAGAGGTGTTGTCTGATTCACTGTCATGTTGAGAGAGAGGTGTTGTCTGATTCACTGTCATGATGAGAGAGAGGTGTTGTCCTCCCACTGTCATGATGAGAGAGAGGTGTTGTCCTCCCACTGTCATGATGAGAGAGAGGTGTTGTCTGATTCACTGTCATGATGAGAGAGAGGTGTTGTCTGATTCACTGTCATGATGAGAGGGAGGTGGGGTCTGATTCACTGTCATGATGAGAGAGAGGTGTTGTCTGATTCACTGTCATGATGAGAGAGAGGTGTTGTCTGATCCACTGTCATGTTGAGAGAGAGGTTTTGTCTGATTCACTGTCATGATGAGAGAGAGGTGTTGTCTGATTCACTGATGAGAGAGAGGTGTTGTCTGATTCACTGTCATGTTGAGAGAGAGGTTTTGTCTCATTCACTGTCATGATGAGAGAGAGAGATGTTATCTGATTCACTGATGAGATAGAGATGTTGTCTGATTCACTGATGAGAGAGAGGTGTTGTCTGATTCGCTGTCAAGATGAGAGAGAGGTGTGGTCTGATTCACTGTCATGATGAGAGAGAGATGTTGTCTTATTCACTGATGAGAGAGAGATGTTGTCTGATTCACTGATGAGAGAGAGGTGTCGTATGATTCACTGTCATGATGAGAGAGAGAGGTGTTGTCTGATTCACTGATGAGAGAGAGGTGTTATCTGATTCACTGATGAGAGAGAGGTGTTGTCCTTCCACTGTCATGATGAGAGAGAGGTGTTGTCCTCCCACTGTCATGATGAGAGAGAGGTGTTGTCTGATTCACTGTCATGATGAGAGAGAGGTGTTATCTGATTCCCTGTTATGATGAGAGAGAGGTGTTGTCTGATTCACTGTCATGATGAGAGAGAGGTGTTGTCTGATTCACTGTCATGATGAGAGAGTTGTTATCTGATTCCCTGTTATGATGAGAGAGAGGTGTTGTCGGATTCACTGATGAGAGAGGGGTGTTGTCTGATTCACTGATGAGAGAGAGGTGTTGTCTGATTCACTGTCATGATGAGAGAGAGGTGTTGTCTGATTCACTGTCATGATGAGAGAGAGGTGTTGTCCTCCCACTGTCATGATGAGAGAGAGGGGTTGTCTGATTCACTGATGAGAGAGAGGTGTTGTCTGATTCACTGTCATGATGAGAGAGAGGTGTTGTATGATTCACTGTCATGATGAGAGAGACATGTTGTCTGATTCACTGATGAGAGAGAGGTGTTGTCTGATTCACTGTCATGATGAGAGAGAGGTGTTGTATGATTCACTGTCATGATGAGAGAGAGGTTTTGTCTGATTCACTGTCATGATGAGAGAGAGATGTTGTCTGATTCACTGATGAGAGAGAGGTGTTGTCTGATTCACTGTCATGATGAGAGAGAGATGTTGTCTGATTCGCTGTCATGATGAGAGAGAGGTGTTGTCTGATTCACTTTCATGATGAGAGAGAGGTGTTGTCTGAGTCATGATGAGAGAGAAATGTTGTCTGATTCGCTGTCACTGATGAGAGAGAGGTGTTGTCTGAGTCACTGATGAGAGAGAGGTGTTGTCTGAGTCACTGATGAGAGAGAGGTGTTGTCTGAGTCACTGATGAGAGAGAGGTGTTGTCTGAGTCACTGATGAGAGAGAGATGTTGTCTGAGTCACTGATGAGAGAGAGGTGTTGTCTGAGTCACTGATGAGAGAGAGGTGTTGTCTGATTCACTGATGAGAGAGAGGTGTTGTCTGATTCGCTGATGAGAGAGAGGTGTTGTCTGATTCACTGATGAGAGAGAGGTGTTGTCTGATTCGCTGATGAGAGAGAGGTGTTGTCTGAGTCACTGATGAGAGATAGATGTTGTCTGAGTCACTGATGAGAGAGAGGTGTTGTATGATTCGCTGATGAGAGAGAGGTGTTGTCTGATTCGCTGATGAGAGAGAGGTGTTGTCTGAGTCACTGATGAGAGAGAGATGTTGTCTGATTCACTTTCATGATGAGAGAGAGGTGGTGTCTGAGTCATGATGAGAGAGAAATGTTGTCTGATTCGCTGTCACTGATGAGAGAGAGGTGTTGTCTGAGTCACTGATGAGAGAGGTGTTGTCTGAGTCACTGATGAGAGAGAGGTGTTGTCTGAGTCACTGATGAGAGAGAGATGTTGTCTGAGTCACTGATGAGAGAGAGGTGTTGTCTGAGTCACTGATGAGAGAGAGGTGTTGTCTGATTCACTGTCATGATGAGAGAGAGGTGTTGTCTGATTCACTGTCATGATGAGAGAGGTGTTATCTGATTCCCTGTTATGATGAGAGAGGGGTGTTGTCTGATTCACTGATGAGAGAGAGGTGTTGTCTGATTCACTGTCTTGATGAGAGAGAGGTGTTGTCTGATTCACTGTCATGATGAGAGAGAGGTGTTGTCCTCCCACTGTCATGATGAGAGAGAGGTGTTGTCCTCCCACTGTCATGATGAGAGAGAGGGGTTGTCTGATTCACTGATGAGAGAGAGGTGTTGTCTGATTCACTGTCATGATGAGAGAGAGATGTTGTCTGATTCACTGATGAGAGAGAGGTGTTGTCTGATTCACTGTCATGATGAGAGAGAGGTGTTGTCTGATTCACTGTCATGATGAGAGAGAGGTGTTGTCTGATTCACTGTCATGATGAGAGAGAGATGTTGTCTGATTCACTGTCATGATGAGAGAGAGGTGTTGTATGATTCACTGTCATGATGAGAGAGAGGTGTTGTCTGATTCACTGTCATGATGAGAGAGAGATGTTGTCTGATTCGCTGTCATGATGAGAGAGAGGTGTTGTCTGATTCACTTTCATGATGAGAGAGAGGTGTTGTCTGAGTCATGATGAGAGAGAAATGTTGTCTGATTCGCTGTCACTGATGAGAGAGAGGTGTTGTCTGAGTCACTGATGAGAGAGAGGTGTTGTCTGAGTCACTGATGAGAGAGAGGTGTTGTCTGAGTCACTGATGAGAGAGAGGTGTTGTCTGAGTCACTGATGAGAGAGAGATGTTGTCTGAGTCACTGATGAGAGAGAGGTGTTGTCTGAGTCACTGATGAGAGAGAGGTGTTGTCTGAGTCACTGATGAGAGAGAGGTGTTGTCTGAGTCACTGATGAGAGAGAGATGGTGTCTGAGTCACTGATGAGAGAGAGGTGTTGTCTGAGTCACTGATGAGAGAGAGGTGTTGTCTGATTCACTGATGAGAGAGAGGTGTTGTCTGATTCGCTGATGAGAGAGAGGTGTTGTCTGATTCACTGATGAGAGAGAGGTGTTGTCTGATTCGCTGATGAGAGAGAGGTGTTGTCTGAGTCACTGATGAGAGAGAGATGTTGTCTGAGTCACTGATGAGAGAGAGGTGTTGTATGATTCGCTGATGAGAGAGTGGTGTTGTCTGATTCGCTGATGAGAGAGAGGTGTTGTCTGAGTCACTGATGAGAGAGAGATGTTGTCTGATTCACTTTCATGATGAGAGAGAGGTGTTGTCTGAGTCATGATGAGAGAGAAAGGTTGTCTGATTCGCTGTCACTGATGAGAGAGAGGTGTTGTCTGAGTCACTGATGAGAGAGAGGTGTTGTCTGAGTCACTGATGAGAGAGAGGTGTTGTCTGAGTCACTGATGAGAGAGAGGTGTTGTCTGAGTCACTGATCAGAGAGAGATGTTGTCTGAGTCACTGATGAGAGAGAGGTGTTGTCTGAGTCACTGATGAGAGAGAGGTGTTGTCTGATTCACTTGTCTGTTTATTCTCTCTCCTCCCTCAGCGGCCAGCCATCCACCATCCCGGAGTACTTCATCCCCCCAGCCCCTCCCCCTCCTCCCCCAATCATCCCCTCCGCCCAGACTGCCTTCGACTCTACCTCCTCCTCCTCCCCCCTCCCTCCCCCCTCCCTCCCTCCTCCCTCCCTCCCCCCCGGGGCTGTGGCCATCATGTCCCGTTCTTACAGTCCCTCCCCTCCTCCTCCCGCCCCCCCTGCCCACTATGTCCCCTCCCCCTCTCACGCCCCTCCCGCTGCCCCCCCTCCTCCCCCACCAGGCCTGCCCCCATCCCACATCCTGTCTCCGGCTCACGCTATTGGTGGGTCTCAAGGAGAAGCTCCGCCTACCAGGAAGGGCCAGATGCCCATGATTCCGATAAGCGATGCCCGCAGCGACCTGTTGGCTGCCATACGTAGAGGTGAGATGGAGGGAGTAAAGGAGGGATGGAGGAAGGGAGAGAAGTAGGAAGGGACAGAGGAGGAAGGGAGAGAGAGAGGAAGGGAGAGAGGGAGATTGGGAGGAAGGGAAGGAGGGAGGGAGGAAAGGAGAGAGGGAGGAAGGGAGAGAGAGAGGAAGGGAGAGAGGAAAGGAGGAAGGAAGGAAGGAAGGAAGGAAGGGAGGGAGGGAGGGAGGGAGGGAGGGAGGGAGGGAGGGAGGGAGGGAGGGAGGGAGGGAGGGAGGGAGGGAATGTGTGTGAGTGAGTAAATGTGTTTGTTTCCATTTGTGTTTATTTTCATGTTTAAGTTTGTTTTCAGTTTGTGTGTGCATGTGTGTGTATGTGTGATGTGTGGTACATGTGTGTGTATGCTTAGGTGTGATTCCGATGAGTAACGCTCGCAGCGAACTGCTGACAGCCATACGCAGAGGTGAGAGATGGAGAGAGGGGGCGGTATGTGTGTGTGTGTTTAGTGTATGATGGAAAGACGGAGAGAGGGGTTAGATAGATACCTATAGCTCCTCCCACCAGCCTCCTCTGGTAGGTATCTACATTGCCTTGCGAAAGTATTCGGCCCCCTTGAACTTTGCGACCTTTTGCCACATTTCAGGCTTCAAACATAAAGAGATAAAACTGTATTTTTTTGTGAAGAATCAACAACAAGTGGGACACAATCATGAAGTGGAACGACATTTATTGGATATTTCAAACTTTTTTAACAAATCAAAAACTGAAAAATTGGGCGTGCAAAATTATTCAGCCCCCTTAAGTTAATACTTTGTAGCGCCACCTTTTGCTGCGATTACAGCTGTAAGTCGCTTGGGGTATGTCTCTATCAGTTTTGCACATCGAGAGACTGAAACGGACCTCTGAGACTATCACAGTGCAGGTGCATTTATACGGCGACTTGATTACACACAGGTGGATTGTATTTATCATCATTAGTCATTTAGGTCAACATTGGATCATAATTTTGCACTCCCAATTTTTCAGTTTTTGAATTGTTAAAAAAGTTTGAAATATCCAATAAATGTCGTTCCACTTCATGATTGTGTCCCACTTGTTGTTGATTCTTCACAAAAAAATACAGTTTTATATCTTTATGTTTGAAGTCTGAAATGTGGCAAAAGGTCGCAAAGTTCAAGGGGGCCGAATACTTTCACAAGGCACTGTATCTAACCCCTCTCTCCCTCCCTCTCTCATCCCTCCCTCTCTCATCCCTCCCTCCGTCCTCCAGGTATCCAATTGAGGAAGGTACAGGAGCAGAGAGAGCAGGAAGCGAAGAGAGAGCCCGTAGGAAACGACGTGGCCACCATTCTCTCACGTCGCATCGCTGTCGAGTACAGCGAATCAGAGTCTGACTCCGGCGGGGAGGACAACGGGGAGTGGTCCGACTGAGAGGGGTCATAGGTCAAGGGGTTAGGATTTTGAGGAAATGGGGTCTAGTTTGGTCTGGAAGGACGGGAGTGTATGGAGGGATTTTAGTGCCCCCCCAAAAAAAATTCTGTCTCAATATCACTCTACAGAATTGTGTCTCAAACTCTTTCTATCTTTCTTTCCTGTATTCACAGATCTGAAACGACTTGGTAGGTGGATAGGCAATTATGATGATGTTTTAGCTTCGGTCAGATCTATGGACACTGAAGGGGGAGAAGAATGAGGCCATAGAATACACCCCCCCCCCCCCCCCCCCCCCTCCCAATCACTCAGTTAGCCAGTCAATCAACCATTCAATCATCAATGTTACGCTCCAGTATTACAGTACTTAGCAGTGAGCAGTACAACACTACAAAACATATTACAGTACTTAGCAGTGAGCAGTACAACACTACAAGCCATGGCTATGACCTTGCTGAGGTAAACTAAATGGGGTTGGTTGAGGAGCACAAGTCAGCTTGTGTCAAGAAGGTGGGTGATATGTTTTTTATTAAGTTATTCCCTCAATTCTTTCTTTCACGTGGCTCATACATAACCTAGACAGGAGTACATCTGAGAAGAGTTACGGGGTCCAAAATGGCACCCTATTCACTACGTAGAGCACTACTGTTGACCTGGGCCCGTAGAGCTCTGGTCTAAAGTAGTGCACTATATAGAGGATAGGGTACCGTTTGGAATGCACACTGTGACTAAAAAGATGGAAATATATACCCATGGCAACCAACTCCAATTATCGGAAGGTTCAGCTGGTTGCCCTGAACAATGCTAAATCTAGAACTCAAACAGACGCGGTTCCGGTAGATTCTTACCACAGAGCGCGGGGGTGTTGGGGAGGCGGTGCTATGATGCATCCCTGAGATGCCACATTTGTGTGAAACTGCGTAGGATCACACACACACACACACACACACACACAACAAAAATGTAGGATCCCACCTTTTCTCCACTTGTAAACAACAACAAGAAAAACAACCTCATAACCAAACAAAACCCAACTGACAAAAGACAATACCAGTGTGCAGTGCTTTTTTAAATATGGCTTTACAGTTTCACCGCCTCATGTTTTAAAATGGATGTTTTAAGAGAATCATAAAAAAAACACTATATATATAAATATATCAAATAAAACACAACATAGTTTTACATCGAGCAACAACTACTCCGTATGGGGGTCAGTGAGATTTGAGTATGATGCGGTGGGTTGACTTATTTTCAAGGGCAAGTTTTCAGCGCACAATGTATTGTGGGAAATGTAGTCATCAATCACAATATTAGACCAGTTTTATTCTGTACTGAAGCCTCTGCTTGTGGTGTACTATGTGAAGTAGCTTTGTACAGATGCACAGATGCCTAAATCACTTCATCCAACGTTACTCACAATGCTTACTGTATTTGCTCAGTGCTTGTAGAGCAGGGGTCTCAAACTACAGGCCCGTGATCCAAAAGCGGCCCCTTAGCCGATTGAAATAATGTTGCACCCTGGGCAAAATTATATTGAGACCACACTTGCAGAAGATATAATCCTAACATCAAAAAATATTTTTTTAAAGTATGGGTTTTAAACTAATGAAGAAAGACATGGAGAAAGACACTGAAAATACTTAATTTTGCATTTTTGTTTCAATGTGCCACTGATAGCAAATAAACAGGGACACTGCACCATTTAATAGCACATCTAAACTAAGTATACATACAGCTCGTTTGGGGATGAAGTTGAATCCTAGACAATGATCTAAGAGCAGTTTTATGGTTTTCCCGCTAATAGTTAAGGTTACGATTGGAGGGTGGGTAAGCTGATCCTAGATCTGTATCTAATAGAAACTTCAGTGTACTGTAGAAGCACAGCTGTGAATGTGAAATTGATTAACTAAATGTTTGTATAGGGAGTTGTCCACCTCATTTTCGAACGCTTTTAAAAGATGAAGCCAAACGCGGGAACTATGGCAACATCTTTCTCCGCGCTTGCGCATTATCATAATTCATATGCGCGCCACTAGAAATTCCTGCATTAGTATGTTTCTGTTAGCGGAGACATCATGACAAAATACCCCATGTATTACTGTCCTGCTGATGTGCCTGGACCGTGTAGGCTAAACTGCTCATTAAAAACACATAACTGATCCAAATGGTCGCCCAGTCAGGCATGTTAGTTTGAGTTATTTCCAAATTAATATGTATTCAAAACGCCAAGCTTTTGAGCGGTTATTCAAATGACACACGGTATTCACTGCAGTTATAGCCTAGACTAGAGTTTTGTACGCACTTGAAAACAATAATAACATAATTCATTACATTGTGTTGTTATAGCCTAGGTAGGGTACATTTCTTGTCCCTATAAAACAATAGGATAGCTTTCAGAGCTGCTACCCACGGACGTGGAGGGACCGCACTCAGCGCAGCCTCGGGAGCGCACATAGTGTTGGCTAACTATGATTTCACTATCTGAAGAAAAAAAATATATTTCACTGTGTAAATTGACTGGATAAATTCACTGCAGTATTATGCCTAACACTGAGTTTATGAATTATGGTCTAGCTTCTAGCTTAGGCTGTAGGTAACGGTACATCTCCAGCCTGCCTGTCTGTCTTCATTGCTCTGATGAGTGTAACAGTATAACTTTAGACCGTCCCCTCGCCCATACCCGGGGGCGTACCAGGGACCCTCTGCACACATCAACAACAGTCACCTACGAAGCACCCCTCGCTCCACAAAAGCCACGGCCCTTGCAGAGCAAGGGGAACTACTACTTCAAGGTCTCAGAGCAAGTGACGTCACCGATTGAAACGCTATTTAGCGCGCACCACCGCTAACTAAGCTAGCCGTTTCACATCCGTTACACTCACCCCCCTTTTGACCTCCTCCTTTTCCGCAGCAACCAGTGATCCGGGTCAACAGCATCAATGTAACAGTATAACTTTAGACCGTCCCCTCGCCCATACCCGGGCACGACCCACTGACCCTCTGCACACATCAACAACAGTCACCAACAACGTTAAGAACGGGCACGGAGTTGGAAAGGAGAAGCCCGTATTGTCCTATCCTGTTAACACCGGACTACATCCTGACAAAATAGACCTACACCATATGAGTGACCTAATAATGTACCTTTCTGGACCTTCTAAACTGTCAAGAATAGGCTCCAAATGGTTGCATAATCAGACCTAGGCTGTTACCCTACTGTATGCAGTTATTTGGGTATGAAACAAAACAGAATGTGTGAGTGGTTATTCAAATTAGCCCACATCACTGCAGTTTACAGCATATAGACAATAACGGTGTATTCACTTGATAACAATAATACATTGTTGTAGGCCAGGTATAATAATTGTATGGCCTAATATCTAGATAATATGTACCTTCTTACTTACAAAAGCTATAGCACATGTAGCTTGATCCTTTTTTATACTCGGCCTAATAGTCTATTGGAGGGAAAGCAGCAGGCTTTCTCGCGCTAATTGCTGAATGTAAACAGGTAAAACAGGCATAGAAAACGCATGTTGGGGAAAGTTGAGGAAATCGTGTGATCACTTTTGGCCAGTTCTGATAATATTGTTGCACTGATACATTGCAAATAGTTTCAGAGGACATACAGAGATGAGCAACTGTAAAAAAAAGAAATAAAAAAAAAGAAGACCCAAAGAAATTGACAACCATTAGATAAATGGAAATCACTTGAGCAAGGAGGCAATGACGTGCTGTAAAAGATGTGCAGGCCAGACGGTGTTTGTTGTTGAATTGCTACATTTAAATTGGAGGTACTATATTGCTTTTCATTAGGCCTTGATGTACATATTATTATTTGCAGTTGTCACTATGACAATGAACACACCATGAAAGCACTGCATTTTTATAATTTTTTATAATTTGTATAATTTTATAATTGTATTGTTTATCATTATAGTTATCGTGATAGTTATTGGGTGAATACTCAATTACACTTATACTTGACTGTTATACTCTATAAACTGTCTCTTTCCAATAATTTAATCTGCCAAATTTGCCACCGGCGCGCTGCTATGGTAAGTAAAGCGGAAATCGAATCATTCACTTCCGTTGTTTGGCTGTGCCCATAGCAACGTTCGACAATGAGGTGGATAGATTAACAGAGTTCTACTGAATCCATTTCAGCATCAAACGTTCCATGACAATAACGTTCTCATTTACATTCTAAACTAGAATGTATCGGAACTATTGATACCGACATGGGAAATATACACATTCTAAGGCTCAGTCGCAAATCATACCTTGTTCTCCATTCAGTGCACTAGCATATAAGAATATGAGACGCAGCCAAAGTCAATTGATCTCCAACCATGTCACTTTAACTCCGTATCTCTATCGCTGTGGTTTGTATAAGTAACATTATGTGTGTTTTAAATAAAAACTGTTGTATAGAATTCTGGTCAGATCTGCTTGTAAAGAATTTGGGTTTCTAGATAAAGAGATGAACTGTCTTTGTATTGTACGCAATAAACTGTAGGCATGTATGGATAACTAATAATAATCTAATAAAAATACTGACTGTGTAGCCCAGTTATTTAATTATTTGATGGGGGAAATGGTTGAAGGATATGCATTTTGACAAAGACACCAAAAAATATATGTACCTATCTCTACACTTTGCACACTCTTGGCATTCTCTCAACCAGCTTCACCTGGAATGCTTTTCCAACAGTCAACAGGAGTTCCCAAATACACCACCGTTCAAAAGTTTTGGGTCACTTAGAAATGTCCTTGTTTTTGAAAGAAAAGCAATTTTTTTGACCATTAAAATAACATAAAATGTATCAGAAATACAGTGTAGACATTGTTAATGTTGTAAATGGCTATTGTAGCTGGAAACGGCAGTTTTTTTAAATGGAATATCTACATAGGCGTACAGAGGCCCATTATCAGCAACCATCACTCCTGTGTTCCAATGGCACGTTGTGTAGCTAATCAAAGTTTATAATTTTAAAAGGCTAATTGATCATTAGAAAACCCTTTTGCAAATATGTTAGCAGAGCTGGAAACTGTTGTTCTGATTAAAGAAGCAATAAGACTGGCCTTTTTTAGACTAGTTGAGTATCTGGAGCATCAGCATTTGTGGGATCGATTACAGACTCAAAATGGCCAGAAACAAATAACTTTCTTCTGAAACTCATCAGTCTATTCTTGTTCTGAGAAATGAAGACTATTCCATGTGAGAAATTGCCAAGAAACTGACGATCTTGTACAACGCTGTGTACTACTCTCTTCACAGAACAGCGCAAACTGGCTCTAACCAGAGTAGAAAGAGGAGTGGGAGGCCCCGGTGCACAACTGGGCAAGAGGGCAAGTACATTAGAGTGTCTAGTTTGAGAAATAGACACCTCACAAGTCCTCAATTGTCAGCTTCATTAAATAGTACCTGCAAAACACCAGTCTCAACGTCAACCATGAAGAGGCGACTCCGGGATGCTGGCCTTTTAGGCAGAATTCCTCTGTCCAGTGTCTGTGTTCTTTTGGCCATCTTAATCTTTTCTTTTTATTGGCCAGTCTGAGATATGGCTTTTTCTTTGCAACTCTGCAGTTCAATAGTTAAACTTGGTAGTGTCAGTCAGTCAATAAAGCATTAGAGCCCCTTTCTCTGCTTCTTCTTCTTCAAAATGGGTGAAATACAGTTGAAGTCTGAAGTTTACATACATCTTAGTCAACTACATTTAAACTCAGTTTTTCACGATTCCTGACATTTAATCCTAGTAAATATTCCCTGTTTTAGGTCAGTTAGGAATACCACTTTATTGTAAGAATGTGAAATGTCAGAATAATAGTAGAGAGAATGATTTATTTCAGCTATATTTCTTTCATCACATTACCTTTGGGTCAGAAGTTTACATACACTCAGTTAGTATTTGGTAGCATTGCCTTTCAATTGTTTAACTTGGGTCAAACGTTTCGGGTAGCCTTCCACAAGCTTCCCACAATATGTTGGGTGAATTTTAGCCCATTCCTCCTGAGAGCTGATGTAACTGAGTCAGGTTTGTAGACCTCCTTGCTCGCACACGCGTTTTCAGTTCTGCCCACAAATTTTCTATAGGATTGAGGTTAGGGCTTTGTGATGGCCACTCCAATACCTTGACTTTGTTGTCCTTAAGCCATTTTGCCACAACTTTGGAAGTATGCTTGGGGTCATTGTCCATTTGGAAGACCCATTTGCAACTAAGCTTTAACTTCCTGACTGATGTCTTGAGATGTTGCTTCAATATATCCACATAATTTTCCTGCCTCATGATGCCAACGATTTTGTGAAGTGCACCAGTCCCTCCTGCAGCAAAGCACACCCACAACATGATGCTGCCACCCCTGTGCTTCACGGTTGGAATGGTGTTCTTCGGCTTGCAAGCCTTCCCTTTTTACACCAAACATAACGATGGTAATTATGGCCAAACAGTTCTATTTTTGTATCATCAGGCCAGAGGACATTTCTCCAGAAAGTGTGATCTTTGTCCCCATGTGCAGTTGAAAACCAGAGTCTGGCTTTTTTATGGTGGTTTTGGAGCAGTGGCTTCTTCCTTGATGAGCGGCCTTTCAGGTTATGTCGATATAGGACTCGTTTTACTGTGGATATAGATAATTTTGTACCTATTTCCTCTAGCATCTTCACAAGGTCCTTTGCTGTTGTTCTGGGATTGATTTGCACTTTTCACACCAAAGTACGTTAATCTCTAGTAGACAGAACACATCTCCTTCCTGAGTGGTATGACGGCTGCGTGGTCCCATGGTGTTTATACTTGCATACTATTGTTTGTACAGATGAACGTGGTACCTTCAGGCATTTGGAAATTGCTCCCAAGGATGAACCAGACTTGTGGAGGTCTACATTTTTTTCTGAGGTCTTGGCTGATTTCTTCTGATTTCCCATGATGTCAAACAAAGAGGCACTGAGTTTGAAGGTAGCCCTTGAAATACATCCACAGGTACACCTCCAAGTGACTCAAATTATGTCAATTAGACTATCATTAGCTTCTAAAGCCATGACATAATTTTCTGAAATTTTCCAAGATATTTAAAGACACGGTCAACTTAGTGTATGTGAACTTCTGACTCACTGGAATTGTGATACAGTGAATTATAAATGAAATAATCTGCGTGGAAACAGTTGTTGGAAAAATTACTTGTGTCATGCACAAAGTAGATGGCCTAACCGACTTGCCAAACTATAGTTTGTTAACAGGAAATCTGTGGAGTGGTAGAAAAATTAGTTTTAATGACTCCAACCTAAGTGCATGTAAACTTCCGACTTCAACTGTATAATCAAAAAACAACAACATTGATACTCCACACACAGAGACGCATACATATGCTCTCCCTCACCCTCCATTTGGCAAATCTGACCATAACTCTATCCTCCTGATTCCTGCTTACAAGCTAAATCTAAAGCAGGAAGCACCAGTGACTCGCTCAATACGGAAGTGGTCAGATGACTCGGATGCTACACTACAGGACTGTTTTGCAGCACAGACAGGAATATGTTCCAGGATTCATCCAATGGCATTGAGGATTATACCACCTCAGTCACCAACTTCATCAACAAGTGCATCGATGACGTCGTCCCCACAGTGACCGTACGTACGTATGTTTCCCAACCAGAAGCCATGGATTACAGGCAACATCCTCACAGAACTAAAGGCTAGAGATGCTGCTTTCAGGGAGCGGGACACTAATCCGGATGCCTATAAGAAATCCCACAATGCCCTCAGACGAACAGGCAAAGGGGGTCAATACAGGACTAAGATCGAATCGTACTTCACCGGTGCTGACGCTTGTTGGATGTGGCTTGGAATCTATTACGGACCACAAAGGGTTAACACAGATATGTGTTCCGGGCGACTGTGTTATCATGCTCTGCGTAGACGTTTTAAACAGGTCAACATTAACAAAGCCGTGGTGCCAGACAGATTACCAGGACGTGTACTCAAAGCATGTGCGGACCAACTGGCAAGTGTCTTCATTGACATTTTCAACCTCTCCCTGATCTCGAGTCTGCAATACCTACGTTTCAAACAGACCACCATAGTCCCTGTGCACACTCGCTGTTTATTATCTATCATTGGCCACTTTAATAAATGGAACACTAGTCACTTTAATAATGTCACTTTAATAATGTTTACATATCTTGCATCACTCATCTCATATGTATATACGGTATTTTATACCATCTATTGCATCTTGCCTATGCCGCTCTGTCATTGCTCATCCATATATTTATATGTATATATTCTTATTCCATTCCTTTACTTAGATCTGTGTGTATTAGATAGTTGTTGTGGAATTGTTAGAGTACATGTTAAATATTGCTGCACTATCAGAACTAGAAACACAAGCATTTCACTACACTCGCAATAACCATCTGCTAACCATGTGTAACGATCAATAACATCTGCTAACCATGTGTAACGATCAATAACATCTGAAAACCATGTGTATGTGACCAATAACATCTGCTAACCATGTATATGTGACCAATAACATCTGCTAACCGTGTGTATGTGACCAAAACATCTGCTAACCATGTGTATGTGACCAATAACATCTGCTAACCATGTGTATGTGACCAATAACATCTGCTAACCATGTGTATGTGACCAATAACATCTGCTAACCATGTGTATGTGACCAATAACATCTGCTAACCATGTGTATGTGACCAATAACATCTGCTAACCATGTGTATGTGACCAAAACATCTGCTAACCATGTGTATGTGACCAATAACATCTGCTAACCATGTGTATGTGACCAATAACATCTGCTAACCATGTGTATGTGACCAATAACATCTGCTAACCATGTGTATGTGACCAATAACATTTGATTTGATTTGAGCTATGCATAGTCACTTTACAAATTACCTCGATTAACCTGCACCTCCGCATATTGACACGGTACCAGCACCCACCTGAATTTAGCCTCGTTATTGTTATTTACATTTATTGTGTTGCTTTTTGATTGATTCAATGAATTTACTTTTTGTTTATTTAGTAAATATTTTCTTAACTCTATTTCTTCAACAGCATTGTTGGTTAAGGGCTTGTAAAGTAATCATTTCACTGTAAGGTCTAGTACACCTGTTGTATTCGGCGCATGTGACTAATACCATTTGATTGCCTTGGTCTAAATGAAGCTACTTTTTATGAATAGAAAAAGGAGCTCTCCTGAAACTGATAGATGTTTTAAGGGCAGTCATGTCCCTCCGTCATTAAAACAGAGTTGAGTGTCTTCATCATCCAAAATGGCCGCATCGTCAGCATCACAAAGAGTGAGAAATATGACACTGATGTTTAAACAGTAACCCATCTTTTAGTTGCGAGAGACAAGAGAGAAAGAAAGAAAGAGATAATAGAGCTTCAGTCATTGGTTAGATGTTTTTGGGAAGTATATGTTCTTTCACCATTAAAACTGGCTTCAGGGGGTTCATCATCCAAAATGGCCACTAATGTTGAGTCACTGTATTTTATTGTCCCCACATAAAGTTTGCGGTCAAAATTAGTGCAATACATATTGGGGGATTGGGGTGCTATTTCAGATGCAACCACTGTCAACCCTTTCCTGCTGTGGGCTAAATTAGGGTCACACAGAGTGGTAGTCTTGGTAGTCTTAAACAAATCTACTTTGAAACCAAAGTATACACCTCACACACATGGTAATGGATTTTTTTTAAAGAAGACACCTGTACCATGTCAGATATAGAGTTAAAATGTATTACATTTTAAGGTTGCATCCCAATATTACACTTTATATACATCACAGAAGACTGAAATATGACATATTCTTTAACATTCCCCCTATAAGGCCTCTAGGTCATTTGACTGCAGGAAAGGGCTACACAGAATCTTCAGACAACACATGTCATAAAGGTCACTATGTCATTGTTTTAACCCCCCATCTGTGTCAACATGGTTCATTCCAGTCATATTACTGGATGTACCGGGTCCATTCTAAGATTAGGTGGTAGGAGGGGGATCTCTGATGAATCATTTCCAGGGGGGGTTGAGTTGATCATAAGGTATATGTGTGTCTGTGGCCTGTGACTCAGTGGTACAGCTGTAGTGATATAATCACCTGCTGTGCTCTCTAATGAGCTCTCTCCACACACACACACACACACACACACACACACACACACACACACACACACACACACACACACACACACACACACACACACACACACACACACACACAGGGGCTCTTGTGAGAAAGAGAAATATAAATAAAACAGGGGGAAGAGAGAGAGAGAGAGGTGGGGAGAGAGAGGGGTGGGGAGAGAGAAGTGGGGGAGAGAGAGAAACAGGGAGAGAGAGGGTGGGGAGAGAGAGGGGTGGGGAGAGAGAGGTGGCGAGAGAGAGGGGTGGGGAGAGAGAGGGTGGGGAGAGAGAGAGGCGGGGAGAGAGAGAGGGGGGGAGAGAGGGGTGGGAGAAAGAGGGTGGGGAGAGGGAGGGGTGGGGAGAGAGAGGGTGGGGAGAGACAGTGGCGGGGAGAGAGAGGGGCGGGGAGAGAGAGAGGCGGGGAGAGAGAGGGTGGGGAGAGACAGGGGCGGGGAGAGAGAGGGGTGGGGAGAGAGAGGGGTGGGGAGAGAGAGAGGCGGGGAGAGAGCCGGGGATATAAATATCTATAAGTCTGGAACAGTAATGGTACAGGGTAACCCGAAACAGTTTCAGCTGGACTTTCACATAATCAAAAAATTAGCCCAGCAGGAGAAGCTCTCCCTTGGGAAAGATACACCCACCCCGAGCAGGTCAGACCAGACCTTTTCATTATATAACCCCACAGACGAGCCACCCCCAGCGGAAAGTCAACCTCCCAGCACAGAGTACTACCCTCTCATTGAAATGAAGGATACATTTACCCAGCTGGAGGTAAGGCAGGTGGAGCTGGAACAGCAGGTGATTACACTCCAGTCAGCACAGACCCAGACAATAGTCCATCACAACAACACTCTTTTAACCAGACCTGAAGAGCTGGAGGTGGAGAGAGACATATCTGCACTCTGGACAGTGGTGAGACAACTTCAACAGTAGAAATAGCAGGAGCAGGAGAAGAACAGAACACTAGAGGAGAGGATCAGACTGCTGGAGGAGAGGTTGAGGGGGATGGTGTGTGACAGAGAACAACCCACTAGAGAGGTGGCCACCCCTGCAGAGAAGCCAACAGAACAGCCCACCTCAGCACCCGACAAAAGTCTCGACACCACAGCAGAACAGTCCACACCAGACCCTGACCATAGAATCGACATCACAGCAGAACAGACAAATGAAGAACCCCAAGCCCAGATAGCCCTTCTGACACCCCCCACACACCCACTGAGGACATACACAAGACACAGATTTTTCTCCTTATGGACTCAAATGGGTTAATATATACAAGAAAAAAAACTTTTTCCCAAACACAGTGTGTCTAAACTCTGGTGTCCAAACACCCAGCGCACCCTAGACCTTCTGTCTGAGGACCAACTAGGTTCACCTAGCCACATAATGATACACACAGGCACAAACGACCTGAGAGCACAGCGGGAAAGGGTGGCCACAGCACTGAAGGGAGGTTATTGAAAAGGCCTCTTCTACTATCCCCAACGCACAAGCGGCTATCTCCACCCTGCTACCCTGCTACGAAAAGACTTCCACCCTGCCACAATACAGCAGGTAAACGCGAATATTTCCCGTGACTGTGCCTCAAAACCAAATGTTTTCCTGGCCCACCACTCCACCCTGGACTTGAACAGCCTCTATGACCAGGTCCACCTCTACAAGGCAGCAGTGCCCACCTTTGTCCGGACAATGTCTAAAGGACATTGCTCTCAAACGTTTTCCCAACACTTCACACAGGAGCAACAGATCAATAGACACCTCGCCCAGACCAGCGAGACACTTTCCCAGACCTGCAGTGCCCCCCCCCCCCGGACCTACACATAGAGGACCCACGCCATGAGGACTTACATCCAGACCACAGCACCCCGAGCCACATCCACACCCCCACCCCAAACAATCAACACCTCCCACATCAACCATGCCCACACCCCATTTAGGCCCCCTCAGATCAGACTTATGTCCCTCCTGCCCACCCCATGCACCCCACCCCCGCAAAGAGGGCTTCAACATGGAAGTCACACATACGCCCAAGCAGTGAGCGGGAAAACGGGTCCAACCCCCACTCTTACACTAGCCCAAGCCAATGGCATGTACCAAATGCTCAGCAGGCTCTGCTCACACATACTGGCCTGAGGCCAAACCACACAACCAACAACATTGGACACTTTTTGGAACACAAAGCCTTCACCATCTCATCCTGGAATGTCCAAGGTCTGAGGTCATCTGCCTTTATGGAACACAAAGCCTTCACCATCTCATCCTGGAATGTCCAAGGTCTGAGGTCATCTGCCTTTATGGAACACAAAGCCTTCACCATCTCATCCTGGAATGTCCAAGGTCTGAGGTCATCTGCCTTTATGGAACACAAAGCATTCACTATATCATCCTGGAATATCCAAGGCCTGAGGTCATCTGCCTTTATGGAACACAAAGCCTTCACCATCTCATCCTGGAATGTCCAAGGTCTGAGGTCATCTGCCTTTATGGAACACAAAGCATTCACTATATCATCCTGGAATATCCAAGGCCTGAGGTCATCTGCCTTTGGCCTAAAGAGCAGGAACCCGGACTTCACCAAAGAAATCGGTAATAGAGACATTGTCATCCTGCAAGAAACCTGGTATAGAGGAAACGGACCCACTAGCTGCCCTCTAGGTTACAGAGAGCTGGTAGTCCAATCCACCAAACTACCAGGTGTGAAACAGGGAAGGGACTCAGGGGGTATGCTAATTTGGTATAGAGCAGACCTAACTCACTCCATTAAATTAATCAAAACAGGAGCATTTTACATTTGGCTAGAAATTCAAAAGGAAATGATCTTAACAGAGAAAAATGTCCTCCTGTGTGCTACCTATATCCCCCCACTAGAATCCCCATACTTTAAGACAGCTTCTCCATCCTGGAGGGGGAAATCAATCATTTCCAGGCACAGGGACATGTACTAGTCTGTGGCGACCTAAATGCCAGAACCGAACAAGAACCTGACACCCTCAGCACACAGGGGGACAAACACCTGCCTGCAGGTGACAACATTCCCTCCCCAATATGCCCCCCTAGGCACAACTATGGCAACATAACCAACCAAAACGGGTCACAACTCCTGCAGCTCTGTCACACGCTGGGTATGTACATAGTCAATGGTAGGCTTTGAGGGGACTCCTATAGTAGGTACACCTATAGCTCATCTCTTGGCAGTAGTACTGTAGACTACTTTATCACTGACCTCAACCCAGAGTCTCTCAGAGCGTTCACAATCAGCCCACTGACACCACAGCAAAATCACAGTCTACTTGAACAGAGCAATACTCAATCATGAGGCATCAAAGCCAAAGGAACTGAGTAACATTTAAGCATTAATGCTATAGATGGAAGGAATGCAGTTTGGAAACCTACCAAAAAACAATTCGGCAACAACAAATTCAATCCCTTTTAGACAATTTCCTGGGTAAAACGTTCCACTGTAATAGTGAAGGTGTAAACTTGGCAGTAGAAAATCTTAACAGTATATTTGACCTCTCAGCTTCCCTATCAAATCTAAAAATCTCAAATAGAAAACCGAAGAAAATGAACAACAATGACAAATGGTTTGATGAGGAATGCAAAAATCTAGGAAAGAAATTGAGAAACCTGTCCAACCAAAAACAGAGACCAGGAAAACCTGAGTCTACGCCTTCACTATGGTGAATCACTAAAACAATACAGAAATACACTAAGGAAAAAGAAGGAACAGCACGTCAGAAATCAGCTCAATGTAATTGAAGAATCCATAGACTCCACAGATAACTATATCCATAGATAACCACTTCTGGGAAAATTGGAAAACACTAAACAAACAACAACATGAAGAATTATCTATCCAAAATGGAGATGTATGGGTGAACCACTTCTCCAATCTTTTTAGCTCTATAACAAAGAATAAAGAGCAAAAACATATACATGATCAAATACAGATCTTAGAATCAACTATTAAAGACTACCAGAACCCACTGGATTCTCCAATTACATTGAATGAGCTACAGGACAAAATAAAAACCCTCCAACCCAAAAAGGCATGTGGTTTTGTTGGCATCCTTAATGAAATGATCAAATATACAGACAACAAATTCCAATTGGCTATACTAAAACTCTTCAACATCATACTTAGCTCTGGCATCTTCCCCAATATTTGGAACCAAAGACTGATTGATCACCCCAATCCACAAAAGTGGAGACAAATTTGACCCCAATAACTACCGTGGGATATGCATCAACAGAAGCCTTGGGAAAATCCTCTGTAATGTCATTAACAACAGACTCTTACATTTCCTCAATGAAAACAATGTACTGAGCAAATGTCAAATTGGCTGTTTACCAAATTGCCATACAACAGACCATGTATTCACCCTGCACACCCTATTTGACAAACAAACAAACCAAAACAAGTCTTCTCATGCTTTGTTGAATTCAAAAAAGCCTTTGACTCAATTTGGCATGAGGGTCTGCTATACAAATTGATGGAAAGTGGTGTTGGGGGTAAAACATACGACATTATAAAATCCATGTACACAAACAACAAGTGTGCTGTTAAAATTGGCAAAAAACACACACATTTCTTCCCACAGGGCCGTGGGGTGAGACAGGGATGCAGCTTAAGCCCCACCCTCTTCAACATATATATCAACGAATTGGCGCGGGCACTAGAAAAGTCTGCAGCACCCGGCCTCACCCTACTAGAATCTGAAGTCAAATGTCTACTGTTTGCTGATGATCTGGTGCTTCTGTCACCAACCAAGGAGGGCCGACAGCAGCACCTAGATCTTCTGCACAGATTCTTCCAGACATGGGCCCTGACAGTAAATCCCAGTAAAACCAAAATAATGGTGTTCCAAAAAAGGTCCAGTCACCAGGACCACAAATACAAATTCCATCTAGACACCATTGCCCTAGAGCACACAAATAAACTATACATACATTGGCCTAAACATCAGCGCCACAGGTAACTTCCACAAAGCTGTGAACGATCTGAGAGACAAGGCAAGATGGGCATTCTATGCCATCAAAAGGAACATAAAATTCAACATACCAAGTAGGATCTGGCTAAAAATACTTGAATCAGTCATAGAGCCCATTGGCCTTTATGGTTGTGAGGTCTGGGGTCTGCTCACCAACCAAGATTTCACAAAATGGGACAAACACCAAATTGAGACTCTGCAATATCCTCTGTGTACAACGTAGAACACCAAATAATGCATGCAGAGCAGAATTAGGCCGATACCCACTAATTATCAAAATCCAGAAAAGAGCAGTTAAATTCCACAACCACCTAAAAGGAAGTGATTCCCAAACCTTCCATAACAAAGCCATCACCTACAGAGAGATGAACCCGGAGAAGAGTCCCCTAAGCAAGCTGGTCCTGGGGCTCTGTTCACAAACACAAACAGACCCCACAGAGCCCCAGGACCGCAGCACAATTAGACCCAACCAAATCATGAGAAAACAAAAAGATAATTACTTGACACATTGGAAAGAATTAACAAAAAAACAGGGCAAACTAGAATGCTATTTGGCCCTAAACAGAGAGTACACAGTGGCAGAAAACCTGACCACTGTGACTGACCCAAACTTAAGGAAAGATTTGACTATGTACAGACTCAGTGAGCATAGCCTTGCTATTGAGAAAGGCCGCCGTAGGCAGACATGGCTCTCAAGAGAAGACAGGCTATGTGCTCACTGCCCACAAAATGAGGTGGAAACTGAGCTGCACTTCCTAACCTCCTGCCCAATGTATGACCATATTAGAGAGACATATTTCCCTCAGATTACACAGACCCACAAAGAATTCGAAAACAAACCCAATTTTGATAAACTCCCCTATCTACTGGGTGAAATTCCAGTGTGCCATCACAGCAGCAAGATTTGTGACCTGTTGCCACAAGAAAAGGGCAACCAGTGAAGAACAAACACCATTGTAAATACAACCCATATTCATGCTTATTTATTTCCCCTTGTGTACTTTAACCATTTGTACATTGTTACGACACTTTATATATATAAATATGACATTTGTAATGTCTTTATTGTTTTGAAACTTCTGTATGTGTAATGTTTACTGTTCATTTTTATTGTTTATTTCACTTTGTATATTATCTACCTCACTTGCTTTGGCAATGTTAACACATGTTTCCTATGCCAATAAAGCCCCTTGAATTGAATTGAGAGAGGGGGGTGGGGAGAGACGGGTGGGGAGAGAGAGGTGCGGGGAGAGACGGAGGCGGGGAGAGAGAGAGGTGGGGAAAGAGAGGGGTGGGGAGAGAGAGGTGGGGAGAGAGAGAGGTGGGGAGAGAGAGAGGTGGTGAGAGAGAGAGGTGGGGAAAGAGAGGTGGGGAGAGAGAGAGGTGGGGAGAGAGAGAAGCGGGGAAAGATAGAGGTGGGGAGAGAGAGAGGTGGGGAGAGAGAGAGGTGGGGAGAGAGAGAGGTGGGGAAAGATAGAGGTGGGGAGAGAGAGAGGTGGGGAGAGAGAGAGGTGGGGAGAGAGAGGTGGGGACTCTGTACCGGTACCCCCTGTATATAGCCTCCACATTGACTCTGTACCGGTACCCCCCTGTATATAGCCTCCACATTGACTCTGTACCGGTACCCCCTGTATATAGCCTCCACATTGACTCTGTACCGGTACCACCTGTATATAGACTCCACATTAACTCTGTACCGGTACTCCCTGTATATAGCCTCCACATTGACTCTGTACCAGTACCCCCTGTATATAGCCTCCACATTGACTCTGTACCGGTACTCCCTGTATATAGTCTCCACATTGACTCTGTACCGGTACTCCCTGTATATAGCCTCCACATGGACTCTGTACCGGTACCCCCTGTATATAGCCTCCACATTGACTCTGTACCGGAACCCCCTGTATATAGCCTCCACATTGACTCTGTACCGGTACCCCCTGTATACAGCCTCCACATTGACTCTGTACCGGTACCCCCTGTATATAGCCTCCACATTGACTCTGTATCAGTACCCCCTGTATACAGCCTCCACATTGACTCTGTACCGGTACCCCCTGTATATAGCCTCCACATTGACTCTGTACTGGTACCCCCTGTATATAGTCTCCACATTGACTCTGTACCGGTACCCCCTGTATATAGCCTCCACATTGACTCTGTACCGGTACCCCCTGTATATAGCCTCCACATTGACTCTGTACCGGTACCCCCTGTATACAGCCTCCACATTGACTCTGTACCGGTACCCCCTGTATATAGCCTCCACATTGACTCTGTATCAGTACCCCCTGTATACAGCCTCCACATTGACTCTGTACCGGTACCCCCTGTATATAGCCTCCACATTGACTCTGTACTGGTACCCCCTGTATATAGTCTCCACATTGACTCTGTACCGGTACCCCCTGTATATAGCCTCCACATTGACTCTGTACCGGTACCCCCTGTATATAGCCTCCACATTGACTCTGTACCGGTACCCCCTGTATATAGCCTCCACATTGACTCTGTACCGGTACCCCCTGTATATAGCCTCCACATTGACTCTGTACCGGTACCCCCTGTATATAGCCTCCACATTGACTCTGTACCGGTACCCCCCTGTATATAGTCTCCACACTGACTCAGTACCGTAACATCCTGTATATAGCCTCCACACTGACTCAGTACCGTAACACCCTGTATATAGCCTCCACCCTGACTCAGTACCGTAACACCCTGTATATAGCCTCCACACTGACTCAGTATCGTAACACCCTGTATATAGCCTCCACCCTGACTCAGTACCGTAACACCCTGTATATAGTCTCCACACTGACTCAGTACCGTAACACCCTGTATATAGCCTCCACCCTGACTCAGTACCGTAACACCCTGTATATAGCCTCCACCCTGACTCAGTACCGTAACACCCTGTATATAGCCTCCACACTGACTCAGTACCGTAACACCCTGTATATAGCCTCCACACTGACTCAGTATCGTAACACCCTGTATATAGCCTCCACCCTGACTCAGTACCGTAACACCCTGTATATAGTCTCCACACTGACTCAGTACCGTAACACCCTGTATATAGCCTCCACCCTGACTCAGTACCGTAACACCCTGTATATAGCCTCCACACTGACTCAGTATCGTAACACCCTGTATATAGCCTCCACACTGACTCAGTACCGTAACACCCTGTATATAGTCTCACTATTGTTATTTTACTGCTGCTCTTTAACTACGTGTTCCTTTTATTTCTTATTCATATTTTTTTAACTGTATTGCTGGTTTCTTGTAAGTAACCATCTCACTCTGAGGTCTACACCTTTTGTTTTGTCTGGTGCATGTGACTAATACGATTTGATCTGATTTGATTTGATGATGATCTTTTTGGTCTTCCTGTGACATCGGGTGCTGTTAGGTGTCCTGACAGCTGTAACTCTAGTGTGTAGGTGGAGGGGTTTGCGTGAGAGCGAGGGAGCGAGAGACAGACAGAGATAGAGATGTCTGTGTGGGTGGAAGGGTTTGTGGTAAGCATGGGCAGAGGTGTGCCAGCCTGCCTGCCAGCGTATTTATCATCTCCCTGGTGTCTCCCTGCCTGCCCACATATTATCTACCTCCCTGGTGTCTCCCTGGTGTTTCCCTGGTGTCTCCCTGGTGTTTCCCTGGTGTCTCCCTGGTGTCTCCCTGGTGTTTTCCTGGTGTCTCCCTGCCTGCCTACATGTTATCTACCTCCCTGGTGTCTCCCTGCCTGCCTACATTCTATCTACCTCCCTGGTGTCTCCCTGCCTGCCTACATGTTATCTACCTCCCTGGTGTCTCCCTGGTGTCTCTCTGGTGTCTCAATGGTATCTCCCTGGTGTCTCCCTGCCTGCCTACATGTTATCTACCTCCCTGGTGTCTCCCTGCCTGCCTACATATTATCTACCTCCCTGGTGTCTCCCTGGTGTCTCCCTGGTGTCTCCCTGCCTGCCTACATATTATCTACCTCCCTGGTGTCTCCCTGGTGTCTCCCTGGTGTCTCCCTGGTGTCTCCCTGGCATCTCCCTGGTGTCTCCCTGCCTGCCTACATTCTATCTACCTCCCTGGTGTCTCCCTGCCTGCCTACATTCTATCTACCTCCCTGGTGTCTCCCTGCCTGCCTACATATTATCTACCTCCCTGGTGTCTCCCTGCCTGCCTACATATTATCTACCTCCCTGGTGTCTCCCTGCCTGCCTACATACTATCTACCTCCCTGGTGTCTCCCTGGTGTCTCCCTGGTGTCTCCCTGCCTGCCTACATACTATCTACCTCCCTGGTGTCTCCCTGGTGTCTCCCTGCCTGCCTACATGTTATCTACCTCCCTGGTGTCTCCCTGCCTGCCTACATATTATCTACCTCCCTGGTGTCTCCCTGGTGTCTCCCTGGTGTCTCCCTGCCTGCCTACATATTATCTACCTCCCTGGTGTCTCCCTGCCTGCGTACATATTATCTACCGCCCTGGTGTCTCCCTGCCTGCCTACATATTATCTACCTCCCTGGTGTCTCCCTGCCTGCCTACATGTTCTCTACCTCCCTGGTGTCTCCCTGCCTGCCTACATGTTATCTACCTCCCTGGTGTCTCCCTGCCTGCCTACATATTATCTACCTCCCTGGTGTCTCCCTGCCTGCCTACATGTTATCTACCTCCCTGGTGTCTCCCTGCCTGCCTACATATTATCTACCTCCCTGGTGTCTCCCTGGTGTCTCCCTGCCTGCCTACATATGATCTACCTCCCTGGTGTCTCCCTGCCTGCCTACATATTATCTACCTCCCTGGTGTCTCCCTGCCTGCCTACATACTATCTACCTCCCTGGTGTCTCCCTGCCTACCTACATACTATCTACCTCCCTGGTGTCTCCCTGCCTGCCTACATGTTATCTACCTCCCTGGTGTCTCCCTGCCTGCCTACATACTATCTACCTCCCTGCCTGCCTACATGTTATCTACCTCCCTGGTGTCTCCCTGCCTACCTACATACTATCTACCTCCCTGGTGTCTCCCTGGTGTCTCCCTGCCTGCCTACATATTATCTACCTCCCTGGTGTCTCCCTGCCTGCCTACATGTTATCTACCTCCCTGGTGTCTCCCTGCCTGCCTACATATTATCTACCTCCCTGGTGTCTCCCTGCCTGCCTACATGTTATCTACCTCCCTGGTGTCTCCCTGCCTGCCTACATATTATCTACCTCCCTGGTGTCTCCCTGGTGTCTCTCTGGTGTCTCCCTGGTGTCTCTCTGGTGTCTCCCCCCCCGCCTGTGTATTTCCCAGGTGTCTCCCTGCCTACCTACATACTATCTACCTCCCTGGTGTCTCCCTGCCTGCCTACATGTTATCTACCTCCCTGGTGTCTCCCTGCCTGCCTACATATTATCTACCTCCCTGGTGTCTCCCTGGTGTCTCTCTGGTGTCTCCCTGGTGTCTCTCTGGTGTCTCCCCCCCCGCCTGTGTATTTCCCAGGTGTCTCCCTGCCTACCTACATACTATCTACCTCCCTGGTGTCTCCCTGCCTGCCTACATGTTATCTACCTCCCTGGTGTCTCCCTGCCTGCCTACATATTATCTACCTCCCTGGTGTCTCCCTGCCTGCCTACATGTTATCTACCTCCCTGGTGTCTCCCTGCCTGCCTACATATTGTCTCCCTGGTGTCTCCCTGCCTGCCTACATATTGTCTCCCTGGTGTCTCCCTGCCTGCCTACATATTGTCTCCCTGGTGTCTCCCTGCCTGCCTACATGTTATCTACCTCCCTGGTGTCTCTCTGGTGTTTTCATGGTGTCTCCCTGGTGTCTCCCTGGTGTTTTCCTGGTGTCTCCCTGGTATCTCCCTGGTGTTTTCATGGTGTCTCCCTGGTGTCTCCCTGGTGTTTTCCTTGTGTCTCCCTGGTATCTCCCTGGTGTTTTCATGGTGTTTCCCTGGTGTCTCCCTGGTGTTTTCATGGTGTCTCCCTGGTGTCTCCCTGGTGTTTTCCTGGTGTCTCCCTGGTGTCTCCCTGGTGTTTTCCTGGTGTCTCCCTGGTGTCTCCCTGGCGTTTTCATGGTATCTCCCTGGTGTTTTCATGGTGTCTCCCTGGTATCTCCCTGGTATCTCCCTGGTGTCTCCCTGGTGTTTTCATGGTGTCTCCCTGGTGTCTCCCTGGTGTCTCCCTGGTGTCTCCCTGGCGTTTTCATGGTATCTCCCTGGTGTTTTCATGGTGT
This sequence comes from Oncorhynchus mykiss, assembly GCF_057628025.1. Lineage (NCBI taxonomy): Eukaryota > Metazoa > Chordata > Actinopteri > Salmoniformes > Salmonidae > Oncorhynchus > Oncorhynchus mykiss. The sequence goes on from NC_143030.1 coordinate 12,583,520, forward strand.
CTCCCTGGTATCTCCCTGGTATCTCCCTGGTGTCTCCCTGGTGTTTTCATGGTGTCTCCCTGCCTGCCTACATATTATCTACCTCCCTGGTGTCTCCCTGCCTGTCTACATATTATCTACCTCCATAGTGTCTCCCCAGTGTTTCCCTGGTGTTTTCCTGGTGTCTCCCTGGTATCTCCCTGGTGTCTCCCTGGTGTCTCCCTGGTGTCTCCCTGCCTGCCTACATATTATCTACCTCCCTGGTGTCTCCCTGCCTGCCTACATATTATCTACCTCCCTGGTGTCTACCTGCCTGCCTACATACTATCTACCTCCCTGGTGTCTCCCTGGGGTCTCCCTGGTTTCTCCCTGGTGTCTCCCTGGTGTCTCCCTGGTGTCTCCCTGGCGTTTTCATGGTATCTCCCTGGTGTTTTCATGGTGTCTCCCTGGTATCTCCCTGGTATCTCCCTGGTGTCTCCCTGGTGTTTTCATGGTGTCTCCCTGGTGTCTCCCTGGTGTCTCCCTGGTGTCTCCCTGGCGTTTTCATGGTATCTCCCTGGTGTTTTCATGGTGTCTCCCTGGTATCTCCCTGGTATCTCCCTGGTGTCTCCCTGGTGTTTTCATGGTGTCTCCCTGCCTGCCTACATATTATCTACCTCCCTGGTGTCTCCCTGCCTGTCTACATATTATCTACCTCCATAGTGTCTCCCCAGTGTTTCCCTGGTGTTTTCCTGGTGTCTCCCTGGTATCTCCCTGGTGTCTCCCTGGTGTCTCCCTGGTGTCTCCCTGCCTGCCTACATATTATCTACCTCCCTGGTGTCTCCCTGCCTGCCTACATATTATCTACCTCCCTGGTGTCTACCTGCCTGCCTACATACTATCTACCTCCCTGGTGTCTCCCTGGGGTCTCCCTGGTTTCTCCCTGGTGTCTCCCTGGGGTCTCCCTGGTGTCTCCCTGTTGTTTTCATGGTATCTCCCTGGTGTTTTCCTGGTATCTCCCTTGTGTCTCCCTGATGTTTTCCTGGTGTTTTCCTGGTGTCTCCCTGGGGTCTCCCTTGTGTTTTCATGGTATCTCCCTGGTATCTCCCTGGTGT
>NC_143030.1:12592092-12619592 GCF_057628025.1 Oncorhynchus mykiss
TTCCACCACCGTGGTTGAACGATTCCATCAGAGAGTTTCCACCACCGTGGTTGAACGATTCCATCAGAGAGTTTCCACCACCGTGGTTGAACGATTCCATCAGAGAGTTTCCACCACCGTGGTTGAACGATTCCATCAGAGAGTTCCCACCACCGTGGTTGAACGATTCCATCAGAGAGTTCCCACCACCGTGGTTGAACGATTCCATCAGAGAGTTCCCAGCACCGTGGTTGAACGATTCCATCAGAGAGTTTCCAGCACCGTGGTTGAACGATTCCATCAGAGAGTTCCCACCACCATGGTTGAACGATTCCATCAGAGAGTTCCCACCACCGTGGTTGAACGATTCCATCAGAGTGACCAGGGGTGTATTCATTACTCACAAATATAAACCTAATATAAACCCAATATAAACCTGTTGTCATCTGCTTTGAAGGCTGACACAAGCAGATAATACTTATCTGGATGTTATCATAGATATACATCATATATCATAGATATTCATCATATCTAGATCTATCTAGAATCTAGTTCTATAATCAGTCACATGGTGATCCATAATTATGGTTTATGTAGATTTAGGCTAACATGTTTCTGTTTATTTTTTTATTGTTGAACGTTGTGAGAGCTTGATTTGAAGGGATTCTATCGTTCATTAGTTCCAGTTCCCCCTCTCTCAGTTGTAGCTTTTTGAGACTGACCTGTACACGGTAGTAAGTAACACTGTTGGAGCTATTTTTATCCACTACAAACACACTGAACGTTATTGCAGAGGAGTTAGGTACGATAAGGCCAATGGAAGAGTTACAGAATCTGCATTTTGAAGGAATTGGAGGAATTGGGTTTGCATTCATTGTCTGACTACACTACAGACCCAATAGAACCGTATTCCCTATCTAGTGCATTGCTTTGCAGGGCCCATAGAGCTCACAATTAGTGCACTATATCGGCAACAGGGTGCCATTCGGGGCTCAGCCTAACAGGGAAAGCGTGTGACTGTTTGCTCGTCCATCCCGCTGAATAGAAAACTATAGAAAAGACACCATTTTACAAAGTAGAAAAATTCCATCATCAACACTATGAACAGGTTATTGTCAAGTAAGTTATTGTCCAGTAAGTTTATGTCCAGTAAGTTAACGCCCAGTAAGTTATTGTCCAGTAAGTTATTGTCCAGTAAGTTAATGTCCAGTAAGTTAACGTCCAGTAAGTTATTGTCCAGTAAGTTATTGTCCAGTAAGGTCATGTCCAGTAAGTTAACGTCCAGTAAGTTAATAACGTCCAGTAAGTTAATGTCCAGTAAGTTAATAACGTCCAGTAAGTTATTGTCCAGTAAGTTCATGTCCAGTAAGTTAACGTCCAGTAAGTTAATAACGCCCAGTAAGTTATTGTCCAGTAAGTTAACGTCCAGTAAGTTAATAACGTCCAGTAAGTTAATGTCCAGTAAGTTAATAACGTCCAGTAAGTTATTGTCCAGTAAGTTCATGTCCAGTAAGTTAACGTCCAGTAAGTTAATGCCCAGTAAGTTAACGCCCAGTAAGTTATTGTCCAGTAAGTTAACGTCCAGTAAGTTAACGTCCAGTAAGTTAATAACGGCCAGTAAGTTAATGCCCAGTAAGTTAACGTCCAGTAAGTTCATGTCCAGTAAGTTAACGTCCAGTAAGTTAACGTCCAGTAAGTTAATAACGGCCAGTAAGTTAATGCCCAGTAAGTTAACGCCCAGTAAGTTATTGCCCAGTAAGTTAACGTCCAGTAAGTTAACACCCAGTAAGTTATTGTCCAGTAAGTTAACGTCCAGTAAGTTCATGTCCAGTAAGTTAACGTCCAGTAAGTTAATAACGTCCAGTAAGTTATTGTCCAGTAAGTTCATGTCCAGTAAGTTAACGTCCAGTAAGTTAATAACGGCCAGTAAGTTAACGTCCAGTAAGTTAACGTCCAGTAAGTTCATGCCTAGTCCTGTGCTCCATTTTGAGAGTTGCCTGTTATAGTTTGTTCGTTTTTTTTTTTTACTAATTGTCCATTTAAACACCAAGCCCTATTAGACTGTCCCTTTTTCCCAACACAGCCGACTATCTCCCTGACTGGTACATCACCAGGCACTTATCCCAAGTAGTATTTTACCATTGTTGGTGTGTTGCTGTTGATGTTTATACTAAACAGTGGATACAGTTGCAGAATTGAGAGCAAACAAGCATCATTATGATTATTTTTAAGACAGCACTATAAAATCTCTAGTTTCTGTTCAGTTTGTGGGCTTCATCCTAATAGTCTAATTTTGCATCCTCTCCTCATCTCCTTTCCTTACTAACCACGTATCCAGTCAGTGTCTCTCAACCATCAGAGGTCGTGTAGGAAAGGAGACAAGGAACGGAGACAAGGAAATGGAAGCCGTGCCATTAGGATGAAGAGCTAACCTAAAGTGTGCTCATTGTACCACAAGTAACTCTGTCGTTGGAGCCTTTGTACATCAGTTAACTACAAGCTTCCCTTTCAGGGAGAAACTAACCTCATTATAATCTCTCCGTCTGTGTGTGTGTGTGTGTGTGTGTGTGTGTGTGTGTGTGTGTGTGTGTGTGTGTGTGTGTGTGTGTGTGTGTGTGTGTGTGTGTGTGTGTGTGTGTGCGCGCGTGTGTGTGTGTGTGTGTGGGAGAATGAAACCGTGGGTTGCATTACCCTACTGCGCCTGGTGCCTCATTTCATGCCACCGCTGCTCAGCTCACCTTGCAAAACCTCATTAATCCACCGCACCGTTGATCCGGCTGAGGCTAAGACGCGTCGGCTCCTCTCTTGCAGACGTTCAGAGATACAGAGCCGAGAGGGGGCGTGTGTTGAGACAGACAGCATTGAGAGAGAGGGGAAATGAGGGGTATATCGGCCAATAGAATCATTTAGATAAAACAACATAGAGTGTGGTTTTGTGTTTTACATTCCATCAGGGGCAGACTGGTCCATTTTTAGCCCGTGGGACTGTCTAACTTCGGTTTTTACTAGCAAAATTATCATTATCTGGCTAATATTGTTCAAGTAAATCAATGGACAGGTTTTTTAGAAATGCCAGGGCTGATTTCTGGTCCCAGTCTGGTCCTGCATTCCGTTCTGCTGTGCTGCTGTTGCCTATTGTCCATGCATCGGCAGCTAATCAATACAACCCTATTGGATTTGGATCCATGTTCACTTCACCTGACATGAAGGGTAGTCAATACGCTGTTTACATTGACGGTTTTCAGACGTGGGTTGATCAATCGTTATCATTTAACTTGTCTGCCTAAATCAATCCTTGTAAACCCATGTGTACATAATCAATAGGCCCAGTTGACATTTTATTTCAAGTCCCGTTAATGATATCAAATGATATCGAATTGCGATGTGTAGACCTATTAATTGTTGTGATTGCCTGTCACACAATACTTTCAACCTATGATCATTCTAAAAGGATACTAGTCAGATATGACAGACTCCCTCTGCTGTCACTTGGTTAGAACCCACCGAGTCATTTAGAAACATTAGTTAGAACTAGAATGGTTAGAACCCACCGAGTCATTTAGAACCATTAGTTAGAACTAGAAGGGTTAGAACCCACCGGGTCATTTAGAACCATTAGTTAGAACTAGAATGGTTAGAACCCACCGCGTCATTTAGAACCATTAGTTAGAACTAGAATGGTTAGAACCCTCCGCGTCATTTAGAACCATTAGTTAGAACTAGAATGGTTAGAACCCACCACACCACAAAGTGATTGAACCTCCGCCAAAGGCCCTGCGAACATGAGCCCCGGCTGTGACACACGTTTTGTCACCTCTCGCTCTGTCTGTCTGGAAAGATAAACTCACAGGGCTGTGTTTTCTCCTTCTCTACACACCAGGCCTGTTTTCCAATGAATTATTCAACCGTACAACCAGTGAGAAGTGTTGAAACGACTGTCTGGTTAGCTGGCTCCGGATAGAATTTCCCTTGACCTTAGTCACAGATCGAGAATCAGATTTCACTTCCCAAATTGGTTAAATTAACCAGTAAGGGGGAGAATGCAAAAACTGACCATAGAACAGAATCAAGTAGGGACTACAAGCATCAGCTCGCTGGTGCTGAAATTAGCTTTTGACGCTGTGTTTCGCTGTCCGTGGTGCTGAAACGGTTTTAGCTGCCCAGTGTGTTTCTAGAATTACTAGAACGATGACTTGACTGTAATTGCATTTCTATACCTCATGACTGTAGGCCGGCAACATACACTGCTTAGCAGCTGTAAAAAAATATATAAAAAATTAGGAGGTTTATGGCATTGGTGATAACAGGGAAACCTCTTGTGGGCTTTTCAAAAAATGGTATGTTTCTTCTCCAAGGGTAACAATGAATCAGACTTCATATTGGCTTTGCGTGTCTGTCTGTCTGTCTGTTATGCGTTATACGCTTGTCTTTTATCCAAGAGCTTTAGTCATCATCAGCAACAAGATCATTGTGGCATGATAGTTTCTAAGGTTTTGAATGAAAACCTCAAGGTCGTAGCATTCCCACCTAACACACATCAACATTGTTGGCTAGTTAGCTCATCATAAGCAAGTTAGCTCATCATAAGCAAGTTAGCTCATCATAAGCAAGTTAGCTCATCACTAGCAAGTTAGCTCATCACTAGCAAGTTAGCTCATCATAAGCAAGTTAGCTCATCATAAGCAAGTTAGCTCATCACTAGCAAGTTAGCTCATCACTAGCAAGTTAGCTCATCATAAGCAAGTTAGCTCATCATAAGCAAGTTAGCTCATCACTAGCAAGTTAGCTCATCACTAGCAAGTTAGCTCATCATAAGCAAGTTGGCTCATCATACGCAAGTTGGCTCATGATAAGCAAGTTAGCTCATCATAAGCAAGTTAGCTCATCATAAGCAAGTTGGCTCATCATAAGCAAGTTGGCTCATCATAAGCAAGTTAGCTCATCATAAGCAAGTTAGCTCATCATAAGCAAGTTAGCTCATCATAAGCAAGTTGGCTCATCATAAGCAAGTTGGCTCATCATAAGCAAGTTAGCTCATCATAAGAAAGTTAGCTCATCATAAGCAAGTTAGCTCATCATAAGCAAGTTAGCTCATCATAAGCAAGTTGGCTCATCATAAGCAAGTTAGCTCATCATAAGCAAGTTAGCTCATCATAAGCAAGTTAGCTCATCATTAGCAAGTTAGCTCATCATAAGCAAGTTAGCTCATCAGTAAGCAAGTTAGCTCATCATAAGCAAGTTAGCTCATCATTAGCAAGTTAGCTCATCAGTAAGTTCCGGCTCATCTTCCATCGAGGCCACTCCTTAGGCTGTACTACTCGTGCTCATCCTCTGAACGAGTAGCCTTGTAGAGGCCTATGATCCCCCACTGAAGTGGCATTGCAAAGTATAGCCTAGGCCCAGGGCAAACCATCCCAGGCTTTCTCAGTCCAGTCCATGGCCCCTCATCCTTTGATGAAGGAGAGCCGCATGCGCCCCTGCAACTCTGATCTAGACCCTGGAGAAGGATGGGAAGGGGGTTACATTGCCAGGTCACCACCCCACACCCTCCCTCTTGCCTCTTAGGGTCCCCTTTGACCTCACTGAGTCCTCTCCCTAAAGCTTACCCCCTCACTGGAGATCCTAGGGGGGGTCATCAACATGTCCCTTGATCTCACCACCACATTCTCTTCTGGATGTCCAAGTTTGCTGCAGGCCCTGGGTCACAGAGCTAGGTTGGAAGGCGTACACCCACACCTCCTCCAATACCGACATCATCCTGCCCCCCTTCTATAAACGTCGCTACACCCCCTCCCTAGACATTGCCAGGTCCAGGGCCGGAGGGAGAGGTTGGAGCGGTCGTAACCATGAACAATGCTTCCCTATACATCACTGGATGTCCTGGCTCGAGGTCTCAGACTCAGATTTGACGGGACACACCCACAACACGCCAACCAGAGCCCCTTCTGTATATCCGGGTTCCTGAACGCATATATAATAGGATTTATGACTGAATTACACGCCGCCAGCAGCACCGTAGAGTATGTGTATATGATAGGATAGCTTGAATCTGCCACGATAGAATACATAGCAAACGGCAGCCAACACATGGCGAAGGCGCAGAGAATCACGGAGAGCGTCTGGACTCCTTTGGTCGTGGAAATGGCGAGGAACTGATGCTGGACGGCGATTTGCTGAGCGTGACGGAACGCGATCCGACAGATCTGCAGGTAGAGTTGCATCATCAACGCGAAAACCAGTAGGAAGAAGACAGCGAGGGCGACGGCGTTGGATTTGGTGACGGGTCGACAGACTGAGCACGTTGATTGGTCGTCTAGGCAGTTCCACCCGAGTGCGGGGAGGGCCCCGAGAACCAGACACACCAACCAGATGACCCCTACCACCAGGTATGTGAAGAGGACAGTCCGCTCCGTGTGGTAGGTCAGCGCGTTGTACAGCGACAGGTACCTGTAATGCAATGAACACTTGAAATCCAGTCCGTGTTTTACATTCACATTTACACCTTTAGCACATTCACTGCATTCAACTACACCGCACATCTCTGTCATAGCAAGTAAAACGTTTCTCAACAAAGCAGATATCCGCAAAGTCAGAACATTTGAAACCGTCTGTATCCCTGCAAATCTAATTTTAAGATATAAAGAGAGACATAAATATTACCGTACCTGTCCACGGTGATCGCTAAGATATTCAAGATGGATGCCGAGAATGCCGCAATGAGTATCCCTGTGGCAACCAAGGTCACGACCTCTCCCTCGACAAGATAGGTGAACACGAAGTTCAGGATGAGACCGAGACCCGCCAGGAGGTCGGCGAATGCCAGCGAGCCAATCAGGATGAACATCGGCGCTCTGAGGGTCGGCGTGTAGAAGAGGACGGAGATGACCAGAGCGTTCTCGCAGGCGATGAGTGTACCCGTTACACATAACGCCACATCCCATGGGCTAACATCCTGTTGATGACAATAATCATCCTCATATCCTTATCATGATTATCATCATTATAATGCTAATAACAACAATAACAACCACAATAATAAAATAAAAATCATCATAATCATAACAACAACAACAATAAAAATTATAATTTATATGTTAAGCAATTCTCAAAACACCCAAAGGTCACTGTACTTTTTTTAAAGCAATGAAATCAGCAATCACAACATAAAAGTAAACTATACTTGATGACATCATGTCTAACCTGTTGTGAGGTCAGAGGTCGTAAGTCAAGGTCGGAGGTATAGGTGCGGCCGGGGACGTCGGAGGAGGAGGCGTTAACCCCGGGGAGGTCAGGGTAGGGGTCAGGGTAGGGGTCAAGCCAGGGGTCCAGGGGCGAGGGGTCAAAGGGCGAGGAGGAAGTAGTGTTCTGGGGGATGCCGCCGCTGCTCATAGCTGCAGCTAGGGAGAGGATCATATCTGGATGGAGGGAGGTGAGAGAAGAAGAAGAAGAAGAAGAAGGGGGGGAATAGGCTGTATTGAAATAATAAGGAGGCGGGACACCATAGTGTTAGCTTTAGGAACGTGTTTAGTTAGATCAAACCGGATACAGAATACAGAGCATTATGGGTACTGTAGTATATCATGCTACAGAGGGTGAGGAGAGGGACAGGAGGATATGAGTCCAGGGGGCAGAGATGAGGGGAGAGTTGGGGGAGAGAGGGAGGATGAAGAGGGAAAGGTGAGGAGAGAGAGAGAGAGAGAGAGAGAGAGAGAAAGAGAGGTGTCCATCACAACTCTATCAATCTATCCATATATATACATCTACAGTTGAAGTCGGAAGTTTACATAGACTTAGATTGGAGTCATTTAAACTAATTTTTCAACCACTACAGAAATTTCTTGTTAGCAAACTATAATTTTGGCAAGTTGGTTAGGACATCTACTTTGTGCATGACACAAGTAATTTGTTCAACAGATGTTAACAGACAGATTATTTCACTTATAATTCACTGCACCACAATTCCAGTGGGTCAGAAGTTTACATACACTAAGTTGACTGTGCCTTTAAACAGCTTGGAAAATTCCTGAAAATGATGTCATCGCTATAGAAGCTTCTGATAGGCTAATTGACATCATTTGAGTCAATTGGAGGTGTACCTGTGGATGTATTTCAAGGCCTACCTTCAAACTCAGTGCCTCTTTGCTTGACATCATGAGAAAATCAGAAGAAATCAGCCAAGACCTACACAAGTCTGGTTCATCCTTGGGAGCAATTTTCAAACACCTGAAGGTACCACGTTCATCTGTACAAACAATTGTACACAAGTATAAACACCATGGGACCACACAGCCGTCATACCGCTCAGGAAGGAGACGCGTTCTGTCTACTAGAGATGAACGTACTTTGGTGTGAAAAGTGCAAATCAATCCCAGAACAACAAAGGACCTTGTGAAGATGCTGGAGGAAACAGGTACAAAAGTATCTATATCCACAGTAAACGAGTCCTATATCGACATAACCTGAAAGGCCGCTCAGCAAGGAAGAAGCCACTGTTCCAAAACCGCCATAAATAGCCCAACTTCGGTTTGCAACTGCACATGGGGACAAAGATCGTACTTTTTGGAAAAATGTCCTCTGGTCTGATGAAACAAAAATAGAATTGTTTGGCCATAATGACCATCGTTATGTTTGGAGCAAAGGGGAGGCTTGCAAGCCAAAAAACACCAACCCACCTATGAAGCACGGGGGTGGCAGCATCATGTTGTGGGGGTGCTTTGCTGCAGGAGGGACTGGTGCACTTCACAAAATAGATGGCATTTTGAGGCAGGAAAATTAGGTGGATATATTGAAGCAACATCTCAAGACATCAATCAGGAAGTTATGACCCCAAGCATACTTCCAAAGTTGTGGCAAAATGGCTTAAGGACAACAAAGTCAAATTATTGGAGTGGCCATCACAAAGCACCGACATCAATCCTATATAAAATTTGTGGGCAGAACTGAAAAAGCGTGTGCGAGCAAGCAGGTCTACAAACCTGACTCAGTTACACCGGCTCTGTCAGGAGGAATGGGCCAAAATTCACCCAACTTATTGTGGGAAGCTTGTGGAAGGCTACCCGAAACGTTTGACCCAAGTTAAAAAATGTAAATGCAGTGCTACCAAATACTAATTGAGTGTATTTAAACTTCTGACCCACTGGGAATGTGATGAAATAAATAAAAGCTGAGATAAATCATTCTCTCTACTACTATTCTGACATTTCACATTCTTAAAATAAAGTGTTGATCCTAACTAAGACAGGGAATTGTGAAAAAACTGAGTTTAAATGTATGTAAACTTCCGACTAAAACTGCATCTATTAATTCATCAACCCACTCATTCATCCATCCATCTATCCACCCATCCATCCATCCATCTATCCACCCATCCATCATCCATCCATCCATCCATCCATCTATCCACCCATCCATCCATCCATCTATCCACCCATCCACCCATCCATCTATCCACCCATCCATCTATCCACCCATCCATCTATCCATCAACCCACCTGTCCATCCATCCATCTATCCACCCGTCCATCCATCCATCCATCAACCCACCCATCCATCTATCTATCCACCCATCCATCCGTCCATCCATCCATCCATCTATCCACCCATCCATCCATCATCCATCTATCTATCCACCCATCCATCCATCCATCCGTCCATCCATCCATCCATCCATCCATCCACCCATCTATCCACCCATCTATCCACCCATCCATCAGTGGTGGGAAAAGTTCCCAGTTGCCATACTTTGGTAATAGTAAAGATACCTTAATACAGTGGTCAAACTCATTCCATGGAGGGCCTAGTGGAGGGCCTAGTGTCTGCACGTTTTTGTTTTTTCCTTTCAATTAAGACCTAGACAACCCGGTGACGGGAGTTCCTTACTAATCAGAGACCGTAATTAATCAATCACGTACAAGGGAACCCGTAGGCACTCGGCCCTTCATGGAGGGCCTAGTGGAGGGCCTAGTGGAGTTTGACAAGTGCCTTAATAGAAAATGACTCAAGTAAAAGTGAAAGTCACCCGGTAAAATACTACTTGAGTAAAAGTCTAAAAGTTTCTGGTTTTAAATATACTTAAGTATCAAAAGTAAAAGCAAATGCTATAAATCCTTTGAAATTCCTTATATAGCAAACCAGAAGGCTCACTTTAATTAACAAATAAATAAATATGGATAGCCAGGGAGTGGTTTACCGGGAGGGTTTACCGGGAGGGTTTACCGGGAGGGATACGACCAATGGGTGAGTTTCCCTGTTGGTCCTGTTTTTTTCCCTACATCCATGGGCTTACAGTATCAGCACTAAAGATAACGATTACATCATTAACATAACATTCCTGTCTGAAAAACAATGGCAACACTAGCTATTCCCTCTCAGAATTAGAAAGACCTAATTGGTCCTATCAAAGGTTCCAGCTGTCTTGAAATCCCACTATGAAACCCTATTGATATGGCAACGCTCCTAGAACACACCGGCTCCATCAGGACGCACATAGAATGCAGAACCATTTGTACAAACTGGCTGTTTTTTTAAATCTGCTCCAAACATTAACGGTGTAATCATAACGATACATAAGAAACTCAAAATCACCATCTTGGGTAAAGGCGAAGACCAAGAAGGCATAATCACTTTTCTTAAATGTATCCATAATGGAAAGAAAATTGCCTTTATAAAAATTTTAAAAAAGTTAAAAGTCTATTGATGCACCCATGCGTCAATAAAAGGATCCCCATCCAAATCCGTCAGTTTAAGCTAGAGACAGTGCCTTGCGAAAGTATTCGGCCCCCTTGAACTTTGCGACCTTTTGCCACATTTCAGGCTTCAAACATAAAGATAAATAAAACTGTATTTTTTTTAAAGAATCAACAACAAGTTGGACACAATCATGAAGTGGAACGACATTTATTGGATATTTCAAACTTTTTTAACAAATCAAAAACTGAAAAATTGAGCGTGCAAAATGATTCAGCCCCCTTAAGTTAATACTTTGTAGCGCCACCTTTTGCTGCGATTACAGCTGTAAGTCGCTTGGGGTATGTCTCTATCATTTTTGCACATCGAGAGACTGAAATTTTTTCCCATTCCTCCTTGCAAAACAGCTCGAGCTCAGTGAGGTTGGATGGAGAGCATTTGTGAACAGCAGTTTTCAGTTCTTTCCACAGATTCTCGATTGGATTCAGGTCTGGACTTTGACTTGGCCATTCTAACACCTGGATATGTTTATTTTTGAACCATTCCATTGTAGATTTTGCTTTATGTTTTGGATCATTGTCTTGTTGGAAGACAAATCTCCGTCCCAGTCTCAGGTCTTTTGCAGACTCCATCAGGTTTTCTTCCAGAATGGTCCTGTATTTGGCTCCATCCATCTTCCCATCAATTTTAACCATCTTCCCTGTCCCTGCTGAAGAAAAGCAGGCCCAAACCATGATGCTGCCACCACCATGTTTGACAGTGGGGATGGTGTGTTCAGTTGTGTTGCTTTTACGCCAAACATAACGTTTTGCATTGTTGCCAAAAAGTTCAATTTTGGTTTCATCTGACCAGAGCACCTTCTTCCACATGTTTGGTGTGTCTCCCAGGTGGCTTGTGGCAAACTTTAAACGACACTTTTTATGGATATCTTTAAGAAATGGCTTTCTTCTTGCCACTCTTCCATAAAGGCCAGATTTGTGCAATATACGACTGATTGTTGTCCTATGGACAGAGTCTCCCACCTCAGCTGTAGATCTCTGCAGTTCATCCAGAGTGATCATGGGCCTCTTGGCTGCATCTCTGATCAGTCTTCTCCTTGTATGAGCTGAAAGTTTAGAGGGACGGCCAGGCCTTGGTAGATTTGCAGTGGTCTGATACTCCTTCCATTTCAATATTATCGCTTGCACAGTGCTCCTTGGGATGTTTAAAGCTTGGCAAATCTTTTTGTATCCAAATCCGGCTTTAAACTTCTTCACAACAGTATCTCGGACCTGCCTGGTGTGTTCCTTGTTCTTTATGATGCTCTCTGCGCTTTTAACGGACCTCTGAGACTATCACAGTGCAGGTGCATTTATACGGAGACTTGATTACACACAGGTGGATTGTATTTATCATCATTAGTCATTTAGGTCAACATTGGATCATTCAGAGATCCTCACTGAACTTCTGAAGAGAGTTTGCTGCACTGAAAGTAAAGGGGCTGAATAATTTTGCACGCCCAATTTTTCAGTTTTTGATTTGTTAAAAAAGTTTGAAATATCCAATAAATGTTGTTCCACTTCATGATTGTGTCCCACTTGTTGTTGATTCTTCACAAAAAATACAGTTTTATATCTTTATGTTTGAAGCCTGAAATGTGGCAAAAGGTCGCAAAGTTCAAGGGGGCCGAATACTTTCGCAAGGCACTGTATATCTGTTTTGCATGGGCTGCGTCTAAATCCACCCACATACGCCTATGTCAGCCTTCCACATCTGCGGTGGAAGGTGGCCGAGCTACAGCTGTGTTTGTCAGACCATGAGACATACCCAACATCTGTCTTCTCACGGAAACGTCTGTACTAATCCAAAAGCAAATGAGTACACTTTCTACTCAAACAGTCATGAAACATTATCTCAAATCGATTTTATATTATCTACACCTCTATTTTCTCAAATTAAAAAGATTAACATTTTGACACATGAGCGTGTCCGACCACCATGCCTAATACTGCCAATTACAAATGTCAGAATCTCCTAAAAGAGCCACAAAATGCCGTTTCAATTTTAAATGTAACTAAAATGATTCCTAATGATCAATCAAAATTATATTGATGATCATCTGATTCTATGGGATGCCACCAATGGTTTTATTAAAAATAATGCAATTGCATTTGCATCTGGGTTGAATACATCACAATAAAAGAAGATATCCAAATGGCAAATGTTGTTAACTGCGTTAGTATGTTCTCAAGAAACACATTTTTCAGACCAGGTAGCTATTACTCTTTCCAAGGTCAAGGTATAACATCATTTATTGATAAGACAGGGAGCAGAATTTGCCATCCATCGAGTTAGACTCACTATTACTTCCATGGTAATCGTCCCAGCTGTTTACTGGCCAACAAGCTACACAGTAATCATCAATTAGCTGATAAAGCAACTATTGTATCTGAAACAGGGGAATTACTATCAGAACCCAAATGAATCAATCAAAGACTCGCCCGCTTCTATAAGTAACTGTACACCTCTGATTGTTAATCCACACCAAGCAAGACTAAGTTATTTCTAAAATAATTAAGAACTCCTCTTTTCTCTCAACAAAAGAAGCCGCCTCTCTGGGAGACCAACTCTCTCTCAATGAACTCAAAAGAGCACTGGAAAGCATGAATAAAGGCAAATAATTTGGATGAGACGGTATTCTCCCTGAGGTCTATATAAAATGTTGGAATCAATTAGGTCCAGTATTGGTCTAAATGATTAACACAGCCGTTTACAGAGGTTCATTAGGGAGAGATGTGAATACAGCACATATTGCAGTTTTTTTTAGAAAAGGAGAAGGATGCCACTCTGCATCCCACTGCTGGTTTGCTTCTGAAGCTAAGCAGGGTAGGTCCTGGATGGGAGACCAGATGCTGCTGGAAGTGGTGTTGGAGGGCCAGTAGGATTGGGGACATTGCCCTGTGTAAGGTGCTGTCTTTCAGATGGGATGTTAATAAACGGGTGTCCTGACTCTCCGTGGTCGCTAATGATCCCATGGCACTTATGGTAAGAGTAGGGGTGTTAACCCTGGTGTCCTGGCAAAATGTCCAATCTGCCCCTCATACTGTCACTGTCACCTAATCATCCCCAGCTTACTATTGGCTTGTTCATCCTCTCCCCTGTAACTATTCCCCAGCTTGCTGCTGTAAATGAGAATGTGTTCTCAGTCAACTTACCCGGTTAAATAAAAAGTGTTCTCACTAGTGCATCCTATCTATCTTTGATAAACACAAGTAATAATCTGTTTTCCAAAATATTGTTGTCCGATATTTACTTACCCAAATTGGTCTACACGGACCAAAGTGGGTTAGTTAAAAAAAGTTTATCCTCAACTATTACATATTCAAGTTCAAACCCCCGAGCTGACAAGGTACAAATCTGTCGTTCTGCCCCTGAACAGGCAGTTAACCCACTGTTCCTAGGCCGTCATTGAAAATAAGAATTTGTTCTTAACTGACTTGCCTAGTAAAATAAAGGTAAAAATGTAAAAAAAAAAATATATATATATATCTTAAACGTTTCATCTGTATTATCTCTCGCTGCATAAAAATCTTTGAATGGTCATATCTCTGGTCCCTCTTGGCTCCAATTTCATTAATTTGATTAAAATACTATTTTCCAATACCTCAGCAATAGTTATAACAGGCAATATGTGCTACAATCCATTCAGAATCACTAGACGCAGCAGACAAGGTGATCCGATTTCTCCTCTGCTATTTTTATTTATCTATGGAACCTCCGGCCCAGGCAATTCCTCAATCAAAGGAAGTAAGACCCATTTCCCTCAAATCTACTGATCACTTCGTCTCGTTACACGCAGCCGATATTTTACTAGATAATGCATCTCGATCGCTCCTAAACATATTGAAGTTCATAGATAAAATTCAGCTCCATCTCAAATTATAAAATTAATCTAATGTACTTTAACAGAATTCTCAAATCAATTCAATCTGACCTCAATAGATTGACTAACATCCTCGTTGCTTTAAACAGCAGAATATCTATCAAATATATTGTCACGGCTGAATTTCTGTAGTCTCAATGCTTCCCAAATCAAATCAAATTTGATTTGTCACTTACACATGGTTATCAGATTTTAATTTATTTTAATTTATTTTTTATTTCACCTTTATTTAACCAGGTAAGCTAGTTGAGACCAAGTTCTCATTTACAACTGCGACCTGAACAAGATAAAGCAAAGCAGTGCGATACAAACAACAACACAGAATTACACATGGAATAAACAAAACATACACTCAATAACACAATAGAAAAAAAGGAAAGTTGATATACAGTGTGTGCAAATGACGAGAGGAGGTAAGGCAATAACTAGGCCATAGTAGCAAAGTAATTACAAATCAGCAGATTAACACTGGAGTGAGAGATGATCAGATGATGATGTGCAAGTAGAAATACTGGTGTGCAAAAGAGCAGAAAAGTGAATAAAAACAATATGGGGATGAGGTAGGTAGATTGGATGGGATATTTACAGATGGACTATGTACAGCTGCAGCGATCGGTTAGCTGCTCAGATAGCTGATGTTTAAAGTTGTTCACTGGGCCAGCAGCCTTGCGAGGGTTAACACAATTAAATGTTTTACTCACGTCAGCCACGGAGAAGGAGGGGGGGGTGCGCAGTCCTTGTTAGCAGGCCGAGACGATGGCACTGTATTATCCTCAAAGCGGGCAAAGAAGGCATTTAGTTTGTCTGTAAGCGTGACATTGGTGTCCGTGACATGGCTGGATATCTTTTTGTAGTCCGTGATTTCCTGTAGACCCTGCCACATACATCTCGAGTCTGAGCCATTGAATTGCGACTCAACCTTGTTCCTGTGCTGGCATTTTGCTTGTTTGATAGCCTTGCGGAGGGAATAGCTACACTGTTTATATTCAGACATATTCCCATATTCCCTTTCCATGGTCAAATGCGGTGGATCGCGCTTTCAGTTTTGCGTGAATGCCGCCATCCATCCACGGTTTCTGGTTAGTGCAGGTTTTAACCTCTCTGATCTCCCAAACCCGGATCCGGTATCGTGACTACAGCCTCAAGCTCATTACCATAACACAACGTTAACTATTCATGAAAATCGCAAATGAAATGAAATAAATATGCCATCTCTCAAGCTTAGCCTTTTGTAAACAACACTGTCATCTCAGATTTTCAAAATAGGCTTCTCAACCATAGGAAAACAATCATTTGTGTAAAAGTAGCTAGCTAGCGTAGCATTTAGGATTAGCATTAGCGTTAGCATCCAGCACGCAACATTTCAACAAAAACATAAAATCCTTAAAATAAAATAATTTACCTTTGAAGAACTTTGGATGTTTTCAATGAGGAGACTCTCAGTTAGATAGCAAATGCTCAGTTTTTTCCAAAAAGATTCTTTGTGTATTAGAAATAGCTCCGTTTTGTACATCACATTTGGCTACAAAAAAAACCCGAAAATTCAGTCCTCAAAACGCGAACTTTTTTCCAAATTAACTCCATAATATCGACTGAAAACATGGCAAACGTGGTTTAGAATCAAGCCTCAAGGTGTTTTTCACATATCTCTTCGATGATATATCGTTCGTGGAAGCATGGTTTCTCCTCTCAATCAAATGGAAAAAAACTTGCAGCTGGCTTTGCGCACCAATTTCGACGCAGGACACCAGGCGGACACTTGGAAAATGTAGTCTCTTATGGTCAATCTTCCAATGATATGCCTACAAATGCGTCACAATGCTGCCGACATCTTGGGGAAACGGCAGAAGGTCTAAGCTTATTCCTGTCGCATTCACAGCCATATAAGGAGACATTAGAAAACAGAGCTTCAGAAATTCTGCTCATTTCCTGTTAGACGTTTCATCTTGGTTTCGCCTGTAGAATGAGTTCTGGGGCACTTACAGACAATATCTTTGCAGATTCTGAAACTTCAGAGTGTTTTCTTTCAAAAACTGTCAAGAATATGCATAGTCGAGCATCTTTTCGTGACAAAATATCGCGCTTAAAACGGGAACGTTTTTTATCCAAAAATGAAATAGCGCCCCTAGAGATCCAACAGGTTAATAGTCACAGTGGGTCCAACATTTCCAATGCACTTCTTTATAAACACACTCACCGAGTCAGCGTATAGGTCGATGTTGTTCTCTGAGGCTGGCCGGAACATATTCCAGTCCGAGTGATCAAAACAATCTTGAATGTGTAACCTTTATTTACAATGACGGCCTACTGGGGAACAGTGTGTTAACTGCCTTGATCAGGGGCAGAACGACAGATTTTTTTACCTTGTCAGCTCAGGAATTTGATCCAGCAACCGTTCGGTTACAGGCCCAACGCTCTAACCACTAGGCTGCCTGCCGCCCCAAAATCGTAGCTTCCGATTGGGCAGACCAGCGTTGAATGGTTCTCGTCACTGGTACATCCTGTTTGAGTTTCTGCCTATAAGACAGAAGAAGGAAGATGGTGTCGTGGTTGGATTTGCCGAAGGGAGGGCTTTGTATGCATCGTGGAGTAGCAGTGGTCGAGTAGCGCAATCAATATGCTGGAAGAATTTAGGTAGACTTGTTCTCAAATTTTCTTTGTTAAAATCCCCAGCTACAGTAAATGCAGCCTCACAGGCTGACGACACTGCTCGCGTCGCAAAATAAATCTAGAAATCTATGTTATTCAATATTGCACCCACACTGCTTGCGCGCGCCAACGAGCATCTGCGTTGCCAAGGGCTAAAATAGAAGTCAGTTCTATTTGTGACGCAGATCACGCTGCAAGTCCTGCCTCTCCCATCTCCTCATTGGTTTATATGAGCAGAAACCCACGTGCCATCTCCTCATTGGTTATACCCACGTGAGTGACTGAAAGACGAATGAGGTCAGTGGCGACTAATGCACCTAATTTATGAAAGTTGCCAATCGCAATATAAAGTCAAGAGAAGAAAAAGCCTGGAAGGAGGAGAGATGACTAGAAATTATTTGGTTGACCGTTTAATGTGTGGATGAATTTGTGGAGAAGAGGACCTTGTGCATTTCAGATAAAATAACAACTCAATCGTTATATCCCATGACAAATTAGCTAACAACAGCAAGCTAGCTAAATAGGACAAATTAGCTAGCAAGTGCAAGCTAGCTAGCTAAATTGCCATAAATGTTTAATGCTTTTCGACCTGTCCCCAAATTAATATAATTGGTTCAGAGTTTGTTTTGATATTTTAACCTGCGTGTCGTGATTGGTTTGGTGTGGGGGTACAAAATATAGTTATTCACGGATGCGCACGTTGGCGCACACGAGCAGCCGGTTTGGGTTCCATGTCAGGGTGTGTCAGGGTGTCAGGGTGTATGGTTTCCAGTTTGCATATAGTCCAGTGAAGTTCCTTAATGGCCGTCTTGGTATCTGCTTGAGGGGGGATGTACACAGCTGTGACTATAAATGACGAGAATTCTCTTGGTATGTAAAATTGGCCTGCACTTGATTGTAAGGAATTCTAGATCGGGTGAGCGGAATAACATGAGTTCCTGCATGTTGTTATGATTACACCATGAGTCTGTAACGGGATTCGTCTTCTTCTGACGAGGAGTATGAAGGATCGAACCAATATGCAGCGTGATACGTGTCCATGTTGATATTTATTAACACTGAACACAAAAAAAACTAAATAACAAGGAGAACGAACGAAAATGAAACAGTTCTGTCTGGTGAAGACACAGAGACAGAAAACAACTACCCACCACTAAAATGGGGAAAACAGGCTACCTAAGTATGATTCTCAATCAGAGACAACGAACGACACCTGCCTCTGATTGAGAACCATACTAGGCCAAACACATAAACAGAACATAGAAAAAATAACATAGAAAAAAGAACATAGACTACCTACCCCAACTCACGCCCTGACCAAACTAACACAAAGACATAATATAGGATCTAAGGTCAGAACGTGACAGTACCCCCCCCCCCCCCCCCCAAAGGTGCGGACTCCGGCCGCAAAACCTGAACCTATAGGGGAGGGTCTGGGTGGGCGTCTGTCCGCGGTGGCGGCTCTTGCATGGGACGTGGACCCCACTCCACCATAGTCTCGGCCCACTTAAGTGGCGCCTTGGGAGCGGCAACCCTCACCGCCGACCTCAGACTGGGGACCCTTGCCGCGGGTCCCAAATAGATGGGAGACTCCGGCAGCGCCGGAGTGACGGGCGGCTCTGGCAGCTAAGGACAGACGGGCGGCTCTGGCAGCTCCTGACTGACGGGTGGCTCTGGCAGCTAAGGACAGACGGCTAAGGACTGGTGCGCAGCCTTGGCATCACTCCTCCAGGCTGGATGATCACTTTAGCCGCCTGGACCATCCAGAGTGCAGGCACAGGTTGAACCGGGCTGTGGGTGAGCACTGGAGATATGGTGCATACCACATGCACCTCTCCCTTAGGCTCAATACCCACATTCGCCCGGCACGGGCGGAGCACAGACATAGGACGCACTGCACCTTCCCAGCGCCCCGGAGACACAGCATGCAGCGCCGGCGCAGGATACCCTGGACCGAAACGGCGTACTTCGCATTGCGCATGGTGATCTTAGACTTGTGTACGGCTGCTCAGCCATGGAAACCCATTTCATGAAGCTCCCAACAAACAGTTATTGTGCTGATGTTGCTTCCAGAGGCAGTTTGGAACTCTGTAGTGAGTGTCGCAACCGAGACAGAGGGTTCTGTGAACTTGTGTGGCCTCCCACTTCGCGACTGAGCCGTTGTTGTTCATAAACATTTCCACTTCACCACAACAGCACTTACAGTTGCCCGGGGCAGCTCTAGCAGGGCAGAAATTTGATCAACTGACTTGTTGGAAAGGTGGCATCCCATAACGGTGCCACGTTGAAAGCCACTGAGCTCTTCAGTAAGGCCATTCTGCTGTCAATGTTTGTCTATGGAGATTGCATGGCTGTGTGCTCGATTTTATATACCTGTCAGCAAAGGGTGTGGCTGAAATAGCCAAATCCATTAGTGTACATTACACAACACAAGATGTTGCCTGGTAGTCTAATGCTTCTTGTTAGAAGACACACACACACCAAGCACACACACACACACACACACACACACAACTAGGTATGACTTTTCTCCAAACTGCAATGAATCATCTTGAAATTGCTTTCCTTTTGCTCCTACTGAATGCAATAACCTGACCTTTTGAAGTGGTAGGCTACATAGGGTAACCGACAGCAACATCTAAAACATATCCAAATGAAGGAAAACAAAATCAATGTGTTGTATTCTCACCCGACATATGTGTCCGAAATAGAGTCGTCCTCTTAGGCTTGGAGCCATCACCTTGCAATGAAGGGTTCTATTTTTAGAAAAACGTTAAACATGGGTTTTATATAAAGAACAACACAGAGACTGTGATAGCAGAATATCCCAAATATGAACGCGCGCGTGCAGCAGCGCTTAGAATCCGCGAGATCGTTCTGATTCTAGAGTTGCGCAGACAGAAATCACCGAGCTAATTTTAACTCCGCCAGCGCGCGCCAAACCAGCAAGCTCCATTCACAAATTTCTCGTCTGCCCTCCCTCGGTTCCTCCTTCCCCTCCCTCTCTCCCATGCATACACGCACACGAACGCGCGTACAGGCACACACGCACACGCACACACACATAGGCCACTTAACCGCAATACACGTTCCTTTTGATGGTTTCTATTTATACATCTGTTTTCTATTATTGTGTTTTATTGTCAACAAACGATCTGTTAATAAACACATCAGACGGTTCTGTATAAGTAGGCTAAAGACGTAACAATACCACAGTTTCATTCAACAGCATTGCTTTTTCCCCAGCGCAGTCCGTGACTGTAGAGCAAGCGAGAGCGAGAGAGAGGGGAGATAGAGGAGGGGGGAGATAGAGAGGAGGGGGAGAGAGATGGGGATGGAGAAAGGAGGGAACGAGGGGAGATAGAGGAGGGTGGAGATAGAGAGGAGGGGAGAGAGGAGAGAGAGACGCCATAGAGATAGACAGAGAATAAGAATACAAAAGATAAATAAATTACCAGTTCCTTGTGTCCTTTTAAGTCTTTTGCAACGCTGGGTAAAAATGCTAAATATTTTGTGTATAGTAGTCCTTTAAAAGAGGAGCGTGGTGCGGATCTCTTACGCTATCCCTTCGCTATCCCATTGCTTCAATACTCTGGGCAGTTTCACCGCCTCTGCCGCTTGCCGCTCTCCTCCAGCAAAGCCCATGCACACCGCTCATTGGACGCGCTGCCGACGATTCGATAATTCTCCCCTGGTGACGTCAGAAGCTCACTACAGTCATGCTGTGTCGCTGGGTACTGTGAATCACAGACGGAATATTGATAATGAAATCCGGTTTCTCTCGGTTTCATAAACAATACTACTAGATCGGTAGAACGGAGGACGGGGCCTGGGAAACAGGCAAACGGGTGGGTGTGATTTTGTTGGGATGGGAACGTGCATATCACACTCTCAAATCGGCCTTCCATCTCTGGGTCCTGTACGCACGCACATACACACACACACACACACACATACCCCAAGGTCGACGTGGTGTGTACAGTTTTTGCAGACAGACACACTCTTAGCGAACTGCATGCACTTTATCCTTCTCATCGCAGCGCAGTTGAGATCAAGTGCGGAACCTGGGTCGCAACTCAAGCGACACGGAGACACTCCATTGCGTCCACATCTCGAAACATACTGTATATATAAACTAAGTCCTCCCTCAAAACAACACTCGGAAAAACTCCTATTTATTCTGTCTCATTGAGTACTCTGTGGTTTGTAGCTGTTTGGCGGTTTAACGGCTCTAACTAGCTCACACTGCATCATAAGACACAAACCCCTTTAGCAGCTACCCAACAGCCAACACAAAACCTTTTGACAGGCATATAATCTCAATCTATAGATATCATCTGATGTGGTGTAATCTACTGTGGTGTGTTTTGTGCACTTGTTTAATGTCATGGCAGTGTGTGTGTGTGTGTGTGTGTGTGTGTGTGTGTGCCCAAAGTTTCAGCTCCTCCCCCCTCACTCATTGCATATGGCACGTCATAAAATAGAACCCATCTTCCACACAGCAGGAAGTGAAGTCCACATGTTGCATTAGTTATGTGATCAATGATTGATTAATGGAAGTTAAGAAACTATTTGCGGGGAACTAGTATAATATTAATATGATATAGGGTGGTATAAAGGGTGGCGTATATAGGGTGGTATATATAGGGTGGTATGGTATGTATAGGGTGGCATAGTGTGTTTCATCAAGGCTTGAGATTAGACTAGCACACTCATCTCTATCTCTATCTCTCTCTCTCTCACTCTCTCTCTCTTTCAACACAATTACATCATCACACCTTTCGTGCAGGAAACTCTCCGGCCCACGCGCTCTCTGTGACTCTCCTCTCCTCTCCTCTCCTCTCCTCTCCTCTCCTCTCCTCTCCTCTCCTCGTCTCCCCTCCTCCGCTCCCCTCCTCGTCTCCCCTCCTCCACTCCTCTCCTCTCCTCTCCTCGTCTCCCCTCCTCCACTCCGCTCCTCTCCTCGTCTCCTCTCCTCCGCTCCGCTCCTCGTCTCCCCTCCGCTCCTCCCCTCGTCTCCCCTCCTCCTCTCCTCTCCTCTCCTCGTCTCCCCTCCTCCGCTCCTCTCCTCTCCTCGTCTCCCCTCCTCCGCTCCATTCCCGCAGTGAGTTCTTTCAGTTGAATCATGCTTTTCATCAGTGTTCGTGCCTCTGCAGTGTGTACAGATGTAGGCTCTTAAATTGAGCCAGTTTGCTACAGCAGGAAAATAATCCTACAGCATCAGGAAATGTTAATTATTACGTGGATTATAATTAATGGACATTTTTTTGGTATGGATTGATACATTTTTTCTTAGGGGAAATCAAGTCTGACATTTCAAATTGAAAAATAAACCCTAGAAGCCTTTTTCAAACTCAAATACATTACAAGTTTATATTTGATCAAATGAATCTCTGAAAAAGTTATTCCTGTCAATGAGCCTGATCGTAGTACAGTGATACAATGATGTAGTGAAATGTGATGTTGCTCAAGGAAGGGAATCACAAAACACACACGCACACACATTCAATTGTGCATATAACATGAAGTATACAGTGCATTCAGAAAGTATTCAGACCCCTTGACTTCTTCCACATTTTGTTACGTTACAGCCTTATTCTAAAATGGACTCAATATACACCACCAGTCAAAAGTTTTAGAACACCTAATTATTCAAGGATTTTTCTTTATTTTTACTATTTTCTACATTGTGGAATAATAGTGAAGACATCACAACTATAACATAACACACATGGAATCATGCAGTAAACAAACAAGTGTGCATAGCTGTCATCAAGGCAAAGGGTGGCTATTTGAAAAATCACAAATATAAAATAGGTTTTGATTTGTTTAACACTTTTTTGTTTACTACATGATTCCATGTGTGTTATTTCATAGCTTTGATGACTTCATTAATATTCTACAATGTAGAACATACCCAAAATAAAGAAAAACCCTTGAATAAGTAGGTGTTGTAAAACATTTGACTGGTGGTGTATAGAGTAAGAGAGCTAGAGAGAGAGATGTAGAGATAAAGGACGATAGAAAGATATATATATAGAGAGAGAAAAATATACATAGAGAGAAATAGTGATATATATATATATATAGAGAGAGAGAGAAATAGTGATACATATATATATATATAGAGAGAGAAAAATATGTAGAGAGAGAAATAGTGATATATATAGAGAGAGAGAAAAATATATAGAGAGAGAAATAGTGATATATATAGAGAGAGAGAAAAATATATATAGAGAGAAATAGTGATATATATATAGAGAGAGAGAGAGAGAGAGAGACAAATATATAGAGAGAGAAATAGTGATATATATATATATATAGAGAGAGAAAAATATATAGAGAGATAAATAATGATATATATATATATATATATATATATATATATATATATATATATATACAGTGCCTTGCGAAAGTATTCAGCCCCCTTGAACTTTGCGACCTTTTGCCACATTTCAGGCTTCAAACATAAAGATATAAAACTATATTTTTTTGTGAAGAATCAACAACAAGTGGGACACAATCATGAAGTGGAATGACATTTATTGGATATTTCAAACTTTTTTAACAAATCAAAAACTTAAAAATTGGGCGTGCAAAATTATTCAGCTCCCTTAAGTTAATACTTTGTAGCGCCACCTTTTGCTGTGATTACAGCTGTAAGTCGCTTGGGGTATGTCTCTATCAGTTTTGCACATCGAGAGACTGAAATTTTTTCCCATTCCTCCTTGCAAAACAGCTCGAGCTCAGTGAGGTTGGATGGAGAGCATTTGTAAACAGCAGTTTTCAGTTCTTTCCACAGATTCTTGATTGGATTCAGGTCTGGACTTTGACTTGGCTATTCTAACACCTGGATATGTTTATTTTTGAACCATTCCATTGTAGATTTTGCTTTATGTTTTGGATCATTGTCTTGTTGGAAGACAAATCTCCGTCCCAGTCTCAGGTCTTTTGCAGACTCCATCAGGTTTTCTTCCAGAATGGTCCTGTATTTGGCTCCATCCATCTTCCCATCAATTTTAACCATCTTCCCTGTCCCTGCTGAAGAAAAGCAGGCCCAAACCATGATGCTGCCACCACCATGTTTGACAGTGGGGATGGTGTGTTCAGCTGTGTTGCTTTTACGCCAAACATAACGTTTTGCATTGTTGCCAAAAAGTTCAATTTTGGTTTCATCTGACCAGAGCACCTTCTTCCACATGTTTGGTGTGTCTCCCAGGTGGCTTGTGGCAAACTTTAAACAACACTTTTTATGGATATCTTTAAGAAATGGCTTTCTTCTTGCCACTCTTCCATAAAGGCCAGATTTGTGCAATATACGACTGATTGTTGTCCTACGGACAGAGTCTCCCACCTCAGTTGTAGATCTCTGCAGTTCCTCCAGAGTGATCATGGGCCTCTTGGCTGCATCTCTGATCAGTCTTCTCCTTGTATGAGCTGAAAGTTTAGAGGAACGGCCAGGTCTTGGTAGATTTGCAGTGGTCTGATACTCCTTCCATTTCAATATTATCGCTTGCACAGTGCTCCTTGGGATGTTTAAAGCTTGGGAAATCTTTTTGTATCCAAATCCGGCTTTAAACTTCTTCACAACAGTATCTCGGACCTGCCTGGTGTGTTCCTTGTTCTTCATGATGCTCTCTGCGCTTTTAATGGACCTCTGAGACTATCACAGTGCAGGTGTATTTATACGGAGACTTGATTACACACAGGTGGATTGTATTTATCATCATTAGTCATTTAGGTCAACATTGGATCATTCAGAGATCCTCACTGAACTTCTGGAGAGAGTTTGCTGCACTGAAAGTAAAGGGCCTGAATAATTTTGCACGCCCAATTTTTCAGTTTTTGATTTGTTAAAAAAGTTTGAAATATCCAATAAATGTCGTTCCACTCCATGATTGTGTCCCACTTGTTGTTGATTCTTTACAAAAAAATACAGTTTTATATCTTTATGTTTGAAGCCTGAAATGTGGCAAAAGGTCGCAAAGTTCAAGGGGGCCGAATACTTTCGCAAGGCACTGTATATATATATATATAGAGAGAGAGAGAGAGAGAGAACTATATATAGAGAGAAAGAGATAAAGAGAGAGAGAGATAGAAATATATAGAGATGAAGAGAGATATAGAGAGAAATATAAAATATATAAAATATATACAAAGGAGAGATATATAGAGAAAGAGATAAATAGAGATAAAGAGACATTCCGAGGTGAGTGTTGATTCCGAGGTGGGTGTTGACGCAATGTGATTTCTGTTTCCCAGTAGGGACCACGGGCAAGTGGCCCACCGTAACAACCAAGTGCTGCGAGCTATGGGAGTATCGGATTGCCGAAGGACAGCCTTCGCAAAGCTGGTAAGCTGGAGAGTCCTGCTCTACTCTATAGACCTGCTGAGAGAATTTTTCCGTGCTGACCGGCTAGAGGAAGAGGCCTCGAGTGATGAGGGTGATTAAATCACCAGGGGCCGCATCAGGCCAAGTGGATTTGATATTCCTCGATACTCCTTACAACGAAAACCCCAACCATGGTTGGGAGACCACTTTGATGGTCAGCAGAGCAAAAGGGCACTCTGATGACGGTGCAGGCCGAAAGAGAGTAAACAAGGGAGGGCTATGGCTCAAAATCCCTTACATGCCCAAGTTGCCTGGGTTGCGCCCGACTGGCTCATCCCCCTTTCCCCGTGCGGCCGTAAAGCACGGCCGCATGGCGCACCTGTGGGCAGGTGAGTCGGCCGCTACCGAACGGGATTGGGGGTTACCAGTGAACCGGGACTTCCCGACATGGTCTCCAATTTTGAAGCGGCTTGAGTCTCGCCCAGGATCCTCGCGCGGCACTGAGAACCCAGCCAAACTTTCTGGGCTCAGGCGGGGGTATAATGTCTTCCCTCCGTTTCGGCGGCGGCGGAGAACCCGGAAGCCAACCCTAACCTCAAACCTTTTTGATCCGTGAACTGTGGCCTCTCGCTCGACTCTGTTCCCCTAGACAGGCAGCCAATCAGAGAACGATGGCTTGAACGCTGCCCCAGCTCCGGCTGGGAGAGGGAGATCCAAGTTATTGGGAACGGCTGATTAAGCGTCCTGCCGGGATCAGTCTGATCACAGATGGCTGTGACGAAACAAAAGCTTGTGTTCCCTGCATGCTTGGATAGCTCTAAACCGCAAAGGTTTGAATTGAACACTGCCCGCTGAGAGTGAACATTAAATGGTGATGGCCAGTGTCCAGCGGTTATGTGCTACCAGGTCTCAGGTTCGCCTGAGTATGGGACTCTGCACGTCATGGAGGAAGCTCTCTTCCACGCTACTTGGAGCATGAAGTGGAATGGCATGTGACTAACCATCAGCTGGCACTACCAGGCCTTAGTGTGGGCCTGAGTGCGGGACCTCACACATGGTAGGTGTGTTTGTCTCCCCTAAGTTCGGAGACCCGAGGCGGTGTCAACCCATAGGCCCCGCGGCGATAGGGCACTGCACGAAGGCTCATGTCCTATGTGGATCGGGGCATGAGAATCAATAAACTGTGAATGCGGTCACCAGTAGCGTCTGCCCTGAAACATGGGGGCCGGGGGTGAAAATGCAGGCAAAATGGGAGTTACACTACATGCATATGTGCACATGGTAAGGTGAGAAGGGGCGGAATGGTAACATGTATCACTCACACCGGGCGAAACTCACACATAGCGGTACTGTTCCATAGAAATGCATAGGGCGCTACCATCCGACGCACGGTCGAATAATCTCACCCTCTTCTGTCGCCCACACAGGGCCGTGGGGTGAGACAGGGATGCAGCTTAAGCCCCACCCTCTTCAACATATATGTCAACGAATTGGCGCGGGCACAAGAAAAGTCTGCAGCACCCGGTCTCACCCTGCTAGAATCTGAAGTCAAATGTCTACTGTTTGCTGATGATCTGGTGCTTCTGTCACCAACCAAGGAGGGCCTATGGCAGCACCTAGATATTCTGCACAGATTCTGCCAGACCTGGGCCCTGACAGTAAATCTCAGTAAGACCAAAATAATGGTGTTCCAAAAAAGGTCCAGTCACCAGGACCACAATTACAAATTCCATCTAGACACCGTTGCCCTAGAGCACACAAAAAACTATACATACCTCGGCCTAAACATCAGCGCCACAGGTAACTTCCACAAAGCTGTGAACGATCTGAGAGACAAGGCAAGAAGGGCATTCTATGCCATCAAAAGGAACATAAAATTCAACATAGTAAGTAGGATCTGGCTAAAAATACTTGAATCAGTTACAGAAC
>NC_143030.1:12624592-12627092 GCF_057628025.1 Oncorhynchus mykiss
CCTTGTCTCCATCCATCCCTTCCTCGCTCTCTCCTTGTCTCCATCCATCCCTTCCTCTCTCTCTCCTTGTCTCTATCATCCCTTCCTCTCTCTCTCCTTGTCTCCATCCATCCCTTCCTCTCTCTCCTTGTCTACATCCATCCCTTCCTCTCTCTCTCCTTGTCTCCATCCATCCCTTCCTCTCTCTCTCCTTGTCTCCATCCATCCCTTCCTCTCTCTCCTTGTCTCCATCCATCCCTTCCTCTCTCTCTCCTTGTCTCCATCCATCCCTTCCTCTCTCTCTCCTTGTCTCCATCATTCCCTTCCTCTCTCTCTCCTTGTCTCTATCATCCCTTCCTCTCTCTCTCCTTGTCTCCATCCATCCCTTCCATTCTCTCTCCTTGTCTCCATCCATCCCTTCCTCTCTCTCTCCTTTTCTCCATCCATCCCTTCCTCTCTCTCCTTGTCTCCATCCATCCATTCCTCTCTCTCTCCTTGTCTCTATCATCCCTTCCTCTCTCTCTCCTTGTCTCCATCCATCCCTTCCTCTCTCTCCTTGTCTCCATCCATCCCTTCCTCTCTCTCTCCTTGTCTCCATCCACCCCTTCCTCTCTCTCTCCTTGTCTCCATCCATCCCTTCCTCTCTCTCCTTGTCTCCATCCATCCCTTCCTCGTTCTCTCCTTGTCTCCATCCATCCCTTCCTCTCTCTCTCCTTGTCTCTATCATCCCTTCCTCTCTCTCTCCTTGTCTCTATCATCCCTTCCTCTCTCTCCTTGTCTCCATACATCCCTTCCTCTCTCTCTCCTTGTCTCTATCATCCCTTCCACTCTCTCTCCTTGTCTCTATCATCCCTTCCTCTCTCTCTCCTTGTCTCCATCCATCCCTTCCTCTCTCTCTCCTTGTCTCTATCATCCCTTCCCCTCTCTCTCCTTGTCTCTATCCATCCATTCCTCTCTCCTTGTCTCTATCATCCCTTCCTCTCTCTCCTTGTCTCTATCATCCCTTCCACTCTCTCTCCTTGTCTCTATCATCCCTTCCTCTCTCTCTCCTTGTCTCCATCCATCCCTTCCTCGCTCTCTCCTTGTCTCCATCATTCCCTTCCTCTCTCTCTCCTTGTCTCTATCATCCCTTCCTCTCTCTCTCCTTGTCTCCATCCATCCCTTCCACTCTCTCTTCTTGTCTCCATCCATCCCTTCCTCTCTCTCTCATTTTCTCCATCCATCCCTTCCTCTCTCTCTCCTTGTCTCCATCCATCCCTTCCTCTCTCTCTCCTTGTCTCTATCATCCCTTCCTCTCTCTCTCCTTGTCTCCATCCATCCCTTCCTCTCTCTCTCCTTGTCTCCATCCATCCCTTCCTCTCTCTCTCCTTGTCTCCATCCATCCCTTCCTCTCTCTCCTTGTCTCCATCCATCCCTTCCTCGTTCTCTCCTTGTCTCCATCCATCCCTTCCTCTCTCTCCTTGTCTCCATCCATCCCTTCCTCGCTCTCTCCTTGTCTCCATCCATCCCTTCCACTCTCTCTCCTTGTCTCCATCCATCCCTTCCTCTCTCTCTCCTTTTCTCCATCCATCCATCCCTTCCTCTCTCTCTCCTTGTCTCCATCCATCCCTTCCTCTCTCTCTCCTTGTCTCTATCATCCCTTCCTCTATCTCTCCTTGTCTCCATCCATCCTTTCCTCTCTCTCTCCTTGTCTCCATCCATCCCGTCCTCTCTCTCTCCTTGTCTCCATCCACCCCTTCCTCTCTCTCTCCTTGTCTCCATCCATCCCTTCCTCTCTCTCCTTGTCTCCATCCATCCCTTCCTCGCTCTCTCCTTGTCTCCATCCATCCCTTCCTCTCTCTCTCCTTGTCTCTATCATCCCTTCCTCTCTCTCTCCTTGTCTCCATCCATCCCTTCCTCTCTCTCTTCTTGTCTTCATCCATCCCTTCCTCTCTCTCTCCGTGTCTCTATCCATCCCTTCCTCTCTCTCTCTCCTTGTCTCCACCCATCCCTCTACTCTTTCTCTCCCTCTGTTTGTCTGATTAGGGGAAGCAGGCAGCTGTTCAGTGCTGAAACAGAGACAGCCATTCATTAGTTATAAAGACACTGGAGTCGATCTCACACTTTCTAAGACAGACAGACAGACTGTCCAGACTTAGGCAGACAGACATATTGTCCAGACTCAGGCAGACAGACATACTCTCCAGACTCAGGCAGACAGACTGTCCAGCCCAGACTCAGACAGACAGACAGACAGACAGACAGACAGACAGACAGACAGACAGACAGACAGACAGACAGACAGAATGACAGAATGACAGACTGTCCAGACTCAGGAAGTTAGACAGACAGACCATCCAGGCTCAGACAGACTGTCCAGTCTCAGGCAAACAGAGAGACTGTCCAGACAGACATACATACAGACATACAGACAGACAGACAGACAGACAGACAGACAGACAGACAGACCGTCCAGGGTCAGACAGACAGACTGCCCAGACTCAGGCAAAAAGACTGTCCACACAGACAGACAGACAGACAG
>NC_143030.1:12629592-12637092 GCF_057628025.1 Oncorhynchus mykiss
CATTGTGGGTCTGTGTAATCTGAGGAAATGTGTGTCTCTAATATGGTCATATATTTGGCAGGAGGTTAGGAAGTGCAGCTCAGTTTCCACCTCATTTTGTGGGCAGTGAGCACATAGCCTGTCTTCTCTTGAGAGCCATGTCTGCCTACGGCGGCCTTTCTCAATAGCAAGGCTATGCTCACTGAGAAAAATCTAATCAAATTTTATTAGTCACATGCCTGAACACAACAGTTGGGAAATGGTTACTTACAAGCCACTAACCAACAATGTAGTTAAAAAAATTACGAATAAGATTAAGAAATAAAAGGAACAATTTCTGTAACGGTTTTCTTTATGTGAAGGAGAGTCGGACCAAAATGCAGCGTGTAGATTGCGATCCATGTTTTAATGAACAAACGTAAAACACGAATCAATGCAAACACTACAAAATAAAGAACGTGAATGAACGTAACGAAAACCTAAACAGCCTATCTGGTGAAAAACACATAGACAGGAACAATCACCCACAAACACACAGTGAAACCCAGGCTACCTAAATATGGTTCCCAATCAGAGACAATGACGAACACCTGCCTCTGATTGAGAACCATATCAGGCCGAACATAGAACTAGACAAACTAGACATGAAACATAGAATGCCCACTCAGATCACACCCTGACCAATCAAAACATAGAAAATACAAAGTAAACTATGGTCAGGGCGTGACAGTACCCCCCCCCCCAAGGTGCGGACTCCGGCCGCAAAACCTGAACCTATAGGGGAGGGTCTGGGTGGGCATCTGTCCGCGGTGGCGGCTCTGGCGCTGGACGTGGACCCCACTCCATGACAGTTTTAATCCCCCTCCTAAACGTCCCTAAATAGGTTACCCACCACAATGATAACATGGGACAGAGGGACAGCTCGGGACAGAGGTAACTCGGGACAGATGGGTAGCTCAGCACTGAGAGGAAGCTCAGCACTGAGAAGAAGCTCAGCACTGAGAGGATGCCCAGGCAGGTAGTAGAAACTACCAGAACCTGGCTGGCTGGCGGTTTCAGCAGATCCTGGTCGACTGGCGGATCTGGGAGAATCTGGTCGACTGGCGGATCTGGGAGAATCTGGTCGACTGGCGGATCTGGGAGAATCTGGACGACTGGCGGATCTGGGAGAATCTGGACGACTGGCAGATCTGGAAGAGTCTGGACGACTGGCAAATCTGGAAGAGTCTGGACGACTGGCAGATCTGGAAGAGTCTGGTCGACTGGCAGATCTGGAAGAGTCTGGTCGACTGGCAGATCTGGAAGAGTCTGGTCGACTGGCAGATCTGGAAGAGTCTGGTCGACTGGCAGATCTGGAAGAGTCTGGTCGACTGGCAGATCTGGAAGAGTCTGGTCGACTGGCAGATCTGGAAGAGTCTGGTCGACTGGCAGCTCTGGCTGCTCCATGCTGACTGGCTGCTCCATGATGACTGGCAGCTCTGGCTGCTCCATGCTGACTGGCTGCTCCATGCTGACTGGCAGCTCTGGCTGCTCCATGCTGACTGGCTGCTCCATGCTGACTGGCTGCTCCATGCTGACTGGCGGCCCTGGCTGCTCCATGCTGACTGGCGGCCCTGGCTGCTCCATGCTGACTGGCGGCCCTGGCTGCTCCATGCTGACTGGCGGCCCTGGCTGCTCCATGCTAACTGGCAGCTCTGGCGGCTCCTTGCAGACTGGCAGCTCTGGCGGCTCCTTGCAGACTGGCAGCTCTGGCGGCTCCTTGCAGACTGGCAGCTCTGGCGGCTCCTTGCAGACTGGCAGCTTTGGCGGAATCCTGCAGACAGGCAGCTCTGGCGGCTCCTTGCAGACTGGCAGCTCTATGCAGACTGGCAGCTCCTTGCAGACTGGCAGCTCCTTGCAGACTGGCAGCTCTATGCTAACTGGCAGCTCTATGCTAACTGGCAGCTCTATGCTAACTGGCAGCTCTATGCTAACTGGCAGCTCTATGCTAACTGGCAGCTCTATGCTAACTGGCAGTTCTGAACAGGCGGGAGACTCCGGCAACGCTGTAGAGGCGGAAAGCTCTGACAGCGCTAAACCGGCGGGAGACTCCAACAGCGCTGAAGAGGAGGAAGGCTCTGGCAGCGCTGAACAGGTGAGAGACTCCGACAGCGCTGGAGAGGAGGAAGGCTCCGACAGCGCTAAACAGGCGAGGCGCACTGTAGGCCTGATGCGTGGTGCTGGCACTGGTGGTACTGGGCCGAGGACACGCACAGGAAGCCTAGTGCGGGGAGCTGCTACCGGAGGGCTGGGGTGTGGAGGTGGCACAGGATGGGTTAGACCGTGAAGGCGTACTGGAGATCTTGAGAGCGGTGTTGGCACAGGACATGCAAGGCTAGGGAGGTACACAGGAGGCCTGGTGCGTGAGACTGGCACTGTCTTCACCAGCTGACTAGCACGCACCTCAGGACGAGTAGAGAGCACTGACCCAGGTGCCAATAAATCCCCGACACGCTCCTTCGGGCGAATATCATATTTAAAGCACCAACACAGCAACTCCCTCATTTCACTCTCCTCCAATTTCCCCATTAACTCCTTCACAGTCTCTGCTTCGCTTACCTCCAACACCGGTTCTGGTCTCCTCCTTGGCTCCTCACGATAAACAGGGGGAGTTGGCTCAGGTCTGCGACCTGGAGTAGCCATACTCCCTGTTAGCCCCCCCCCAAGAAATTTTTGAGGCTTACTCTCGGGCTTCCATCCGCTCCGTCGTGCTACTTCCTCATATTTGCGCCTCTCAGCTTTCGCCGCCTCCAGTTCTTCCTTGGGACGGCGATATTCTCCCGGTTGAGCCCATGGTCCACCATTATCTAATTCATACTCCCATGACGCTCTCTCCCACTGCGGCTGCTGCTGCTCCTGCTGCCTCTGTTCCTTCTTCGGCTGCACCTTGGTGCGGCTATACTCCCCTGGTTTAGCCCAGGGTCCTCTCCCGTCGAGGATTTCCTCCCATGTCCAGAAATCCTTACAACGTAACTCCTCTTTTTGCTGCTGCTGCTGCCTGTTGACACGCCGCTTGGTCCGTTGGTGGTGGGTGATTCTGTAACGGTTTTCTTTATGTGAAGGAGAGTCGGACCAAAATGCAGCGTGTAGATTGCGATCCATGTTTTAATGAACAAACGTAAAACACGAATCAATGCAAACACTACAAAATAAAGAACGTGAATGAACGTAACGAAAACCTAAACAGCCTATCTGGTGAAAAACACATAGACAGGAACAATCACCCACAAACACACAGTGAAACCCAGGCTACCTAAATATGGTTCCCAATCAGAGACAATGACGAACACCTGCCTCTGATTGAGAACCATATCAGGCCGAACATAGAACTAGACAAACTAGACATGAAACATAGAATGCCCACTCAGATCACACCCTGACCAATCAAAACATAGAAAATACAAAGTAAACTATGGTCAGGGCGTGACAATTTCTTAAAGAGCAGCAGTAAAATAACAAGACTATATACAAGGGGTACATGTAGGTAGAGTTATTAAAGTGACTATGCATAGATAATAACAGAGAGTAGCAGCGGCATAAAAGAGGGGGGGGGGGAATGCAAATAGACTGGTTAGCCACTTGATAAGATGTTCAGGAGTCTTATGACGTAGGGAGTAGAAGCTGTTTAGAAGCTTCTTGGACCTAGATTTGGCGCTCCTGTACCGCTTGCCATGCTATAGCAGAGAGAACAGTCTCTGACTAAGGTGGCTGGAGTATTTGACCATTTTTAGGGCTTTCCTCTGACACCGCCTGGTATAGAGTTCTTTGATGGCAGGAAGCTTGGCCCCAGTGATGTACTGGGCCATATGCACTACACTCTGTAGTGCCTTGAGGTTGGAGGCCAAGCAGTTGCCATACCAGGCAATGATGCAACCAGCCAGGATTCTGTCGATGGTGCAGCTGTAGAACCTTTTGAGGATCTGAGGACCCATGCCAAATCTTTTCAGTCTCCTGAGAGGGAATAGGTTTTGTCGTGCCCTCTTCACGACTGTCCTGGTGTGCTTTGACCATGGTAGTTGGTGTTGGTGATGTGGACACCAAGGAACTTGAAGCTCTCAATCTGCTCTACTACAGACCCCTCGATGAGAATGGGGGTGTGCTCGGTCCTCCTTTTCCTGTAGTTCACAATCATCTCCTTTGTCTTGATCACGTTGAAGGAGAGGTTGTTGTCCTGGCACCACATGGCCAGGTCTCTGACCTCCTCCCTATAGGCTGTCTCGTCGTTGTTGGTGATCAGGCCTACCACTTTTGCGTCATCGGCGAACTTAATGACGGTGTTGGAGTCATGCCTGGCCGTGCAGTCAGGAGTGAACAGGGAGTACAGGAGCTTGGAGGGCACTATGGTGTTGAACTGTGCTGTAGTCAATCAATAGAATTCTCAGATAGGTGTTCCTTTTGTCCAGGTGGGAAAGGGCCGTTTGTGGCTGCATCATGTCACGGGTATGCTTGTTATCGGCAAAGATTAAGAGCTAAGCACAGAGGAAAACCTGTTTCAGTCTACTCTTCAAAAGACACTGGGAGACAAATTCACCTTTCAGCAGAACAATAACTTTGTCATTACGGGGTGTTGTGTGTAGATGGGTGGGAGGAAAAAAATATAAATTGAATCAATTTTGAATTCAGGCGTAACACAACAAAATGTGGAATAAGTCAATTGGGTATGAATACTTTCTGAAGGCACTCTAGACCAGACCTGGGTTCAGATAGTATTTGTTTTTCTTCAAGTAAGTTGAGCATTTCATTGAGCCTGCCTTGAATGCCAGATGGGGAGGGTTTGCACTTTGGGGACAACTCCATTGGTTTACGTAATACCATGTAAGTCGAATGAAGCTGAATCAAGAACAGGTTCCAGCATTTGAAAGAAAACACAGACTATCTGAATCTATGTATAAACCTATCAACCTTTCACATTCAGTTACATGGAGAGTAACGGCAGGACGTTTTTCTAAAACCTAGTATTTTAATGTCCTATTGATCCCCAGTCCAAATACAGAAGACAGACAATATGTACGATATGGAGACAATATGTACGATATGGAGACAATATGTACGATATGGAGACAATATGTACGATATGGAGACAATATGTACGATATGGAGCCTATATGTACGATATGGAGACAATATGTACGATATGGAGAAAATATGTACGGTATGGAGACAATATGTACGATATGGAGACAATATGTACGATATGGAGACAATATGTACGATATGGAGACAATATGTACGATATGGAGCCTATATGTACGATATGGAGACAATATGTACGGTATGGAGACAATATGTACGATATGGAGACAATATGTACGATATGGAGACAATATGTATGGTATGGAGACAATATGTACGATATGGAGACAATATGAACGATATGGAGACTATATGTACGATATGGAGACAATATGTACGGTATGGAGACAATATGTACGATATGGAGACAATATGTACGATATGGATACTATATGTACGATATGGAGACTATATGTACGATATGGAGCCTATATGTACGATATGGAGACAATATGTACGGTATGGAGACAATATGTACAATATGGAGACAATATGTACGGTATGGAGACAATATGTACGATATGGAGACAATATGTACGATATGGAGACTATATGTACGATATGGAGACTATATGTACGATATGGAGCCTATATGTACGATATGGAGACAATATGTACGATATGGAGAAAATATCTACGGTATGGAGACAATATGTACGGTATGGAGACAATATGTACGGTATGGAGACAATATGAACGATATGGAGACAATATGAACGATATGGAGACAATATGTACGATATGGAGACAATATGTACGGTATGGAGACAATATGTACGATATGAATATGTATGGTATGGAGACAATATGTACGGTATGAATATGTACGGTATGGAGACAATATGTACGATATGGAGACAATATGTACGGTATGGAGACAATATGAACGATATGGAGACAATATGTACGATATGGAGACAATATGTACGATATGAATATGTACGGTATGGAGACAATATGTACGGTATGAATATGTACGGTATGGAGACAATATGTACGATACGGAGACAATATGTACGATATGGAGACAATATGTACGATATGGAGACAATATGTACGATATGAATATGTACAGTATGGAGACAATATGTACGATATGGAGACAATATGTACGGTATGGAGACAATATGTACGGTATGGAGACAATATGTACGATATGGAGACAATATGTACGATATGGAGACAATATGTACGATATGGAAACAAAATGTACGATATGAATATGTACGGTATGGAGACAATATGTACGAAATGGAGACAATATGTACGATATGGAGACAATATGTACGATATGGAGACAATATGTACGATATGAATATGTACGGTATGGAGACAATATGTACGGTATGAATATGTACGGTATGGAGACAATATGTACGATATGGAGACAATATGTACGATATGGAGACAATATGTACGGTATGGAGACAATATGTACGATATGGAGACAATATGTACGATATGGAGACAATATGTACGATATGGAGACAATATGTACGGTATGGAGACAATATGTACGATATGGAGACAATATGTACGATATGGAGACAATATGTACGATATGGAGACAATATGTACGGTATGGAGACAATATGTACGATATGAATATGTACGGTATGGAGACAATATGTACGATATGGAGACAATATGTACGGTATGAATATGTACGGTATGGAGACAATATGTACGATATGGAGACAATATGTACGATATGGAGACAATATGTACGGTATGGAGACAATATGTACGATATGGAGACAATATGTACGGTATGGAGACAATATGTATGATATGGAGACAATATGTACGATATGGAGACAATATGTACGGTATGGAGACAATATGTACGATATGAATATGTACGGTATGGAGACAATATGTACGGTATGAATATGTACGGTATGGAGACAATATGTACGATATGGAGACAATATGTACGATATGGAGACAATATGTACGGTATGGAGACAATATGTACGATATGGAGACAATATGTACGATATGGAGACAATATGTACGATATGGAGACAATATGTACGGTATGGAGACAATATGTACGATATGGAGACAATATGTACGGTATGGAGACAATTGTACGATATGGAGACAATATGTACGATATGGAGACAATATGTACGATATGGAGACAATATGTACGGTATGGAGACAATATGTACGATATGGAGAAAATATGTACGGTATGGAGACAATATGTACGGTATGGAGACAATATGTACGGTATGGAGACAATATGAACGATATGGAGACAATATGAACGATATGGAGACAATATGTACGATATGGAGACAATATGTACGGTATGGAGACAATATGTACGATATGAATATGTATGGTATGGAGACAATATGTACGGTATGAATATGTACGGTATGGAGACAATATGTACGA
>NC_143030.1:12642092-12647092 GCF_057628025.1 Oncorhynchus mykiss
AGCTTTCACTGTGTAGGGCAGGGGCACAGTTTTCACTGTGTAGGGCAGGGGCACAGTTTTCACTGTGTAGGGCAGGGGCACAGCTTTCACTGTGTAGGGCAGGGGCACAGCTTTCACTGTGTAGGGCAGGGGCACAGCTTTCACTGTGTAGGGCAGGGGCACAGCTTTCACTGTGTAGGGCAGGGGCACAGCTTTCACTGTGTAGGGCAGGGGCACAGCTTTCACTGTGTAGGACAGGGGCACAGCTTTCACTGTGTAGGGCAGGGGTACAGCTTTCACTGTGTAGGGCAGGGGCACAGCTTTCACTGTGTAGGGCAGGGGCACAGCTTTCACTGTATAGGGCAGGGGCACAGCTTTCACTGTGTAGGGCAGGGGCACAGTTTTCACTGTGTAAGGCAGGGGCACAGCTTTCACTGTGTAGGGCAGGGGCACAACTTTCACTGTGTAGGGCAGGGGCACAGCTTTCACTGTGTAGGGCAGGGGCACAGTTTTCACTGTGTAGGGCAGGGGCACAGCTTTCACTGTGTAGGGCAGGGGCACAGCTTTCACTGTGTAGGGCAGGGGCACAGCTCTCACTGTGTAGGGCAGGGGCACAGCTTTCACTGTGTAGGGCAGGGGCACAACTTTCACTGTGTAGGGCAGGGGCACAGCTTTCACTGTGTAGGGCAGGGGCACAGCTTTCACTGTGTAGGGCAGGGGCACAGCTTTCACTGTGTAGGGCAGGGGCACAGCTTTCACTGAGGACAGGGGCACAGCTTTCACTGTGTAGGGCAGGGGCACAGCTTTCACTGTGTAGGGCAGGGGCACAACTTTCACTGTGTAGGACAGGGGCACAGCTTTCACTGTGTAGGGCAGGGGCACAGCTTTCACTGTGTAGGGCAGGGGCACAGCTTTCACTGTGTAGGGCAGGGGCACAGCTTTCACTGTGTAGGGCAGGGGCACAACTTTCACTGTGTAGGGCAGGGGCACAGCTTTCACTGTGTAGGGCAGGGGCACAGCTTTCACTGTGTAGGGCAGGGGCACAGCTTTCACTGTGTAGGGCAGGGGCACAGCTTTCACTGAGGACAGGGGCACAGCTTTCACTGTGTAGGGCAGGGGCACAGCTTTCACTGTGTAGGGCAGGGGCACAACTTTCACTGTGTAGGACAGGGGCACATCTTTCACTGTGTAGGGCAGAGGCACAGCTTTCACTGTGTAGGGTAGGGGCACAGCTTTCACTGTGTAGGGCAGGGGCACAGCTTTCACTGTGTAGGACAGGGGCACAGCTTTCACTGTATAGGGCAGGGGCACAGCTTTCACTGTGTAGGGCAGGGGCACAACTTTCACTGTGTAGGACAGGGGCACAGCTTTCACTGTGTAGGACTGGGGCACAGCTTTCACTGTGTAGGGCAGGGGCACAGCTTTCACTGTGTAGGGCAGGGGCACAGCTTTCACTGTGTAGGACAGGGGCACAGCTTTCACTGTGTAGGACAGGGGCACAGCTTTCAATGAGGACAGGGGGGACTTTACTATATAAATAGTAAAGTACAGATAAACCCCCACAATCTGAAATTGCATTTGTGTCCCTCCCAGTTCTGTCATAGGGATGTGGTACAAAACGATGCCCCGGCTTTAGGACCATGCGGACGCGTCCCATTGGTCGGATAGGCTGTCAGAAGTGTTTATTTAAAAAACATATATAATAATAATAATATGTCCACTTCTAAACAGTGGTGGAAAAAAGTATCCAATTGCCATACTTTATTAAAGTAAAGATACATAAATAGAAAATGACTCATGTAAAAGTAAAGATACCTTAATAGAAAATGACTCTAGTAAAAGTGAGTAGTCACCCGGTAAAATACTACTTGAGTAAAAATCTAAAAGTAGTTGGTTTTAAAGATACTTAAGTATCATAAGCATAAATAATTTTAAATTTTAAATTGCTTATATTAGGCAAACCAGACGGCACAATTTTTTTTATTTTTTACGGAGAGCCAGGGTTACACTCTACCATCATTTACTAACAAATCATTTGTGTTTAGTGAGTCCTCCAGATCAGAGACAGTAGGGATGACCAGGGATGTTCTCTGTTTAGTGAGTCCTCCAGATCAGAGGCAGTAGGGATGACCAGGGATGTTCTCTGTTTAGTGAGTCCTCCAGATCAGAGACAGTAGGGATGACCAGGGATGTTCTCTGTTTAGTGAGTCCTCCAGATCAGAGGCAGTAGGGATGACCAGGGATGTTCTCTGTTTAGTGAGTCCTCCAGATCAGAGGCAGTAGGGATGACCAGGGATGTTCTCTGTTTAGTGAGTCCTCCAGATCAGAGGCAGTAGGGATGACCAGGGATGTTCTCTGTTTAGTGAGTCCTCCAGATCAGAGGCAGTAGGGATGACCAGGGATGTTCTCTGTTTAGTGAGTCCTCCAGATCAGAGACAGTAGGGACAACCAGGGATGTTCTCTGTCACCAACCCCACCAACAGGCCCCCGTCACCAACACCACCAACTGGCCCCTGTCACAAACCCCACCAACTGGCCTCCGTCACCAACCCCACTAACAGGCCCCCGTCACCAACACCACCAACTGGCCCCTGTCACAAACCCCACCAACTGGCCTCCGTCACCAACCCCACCAACAGGCCCCCATCACCAAACGCCTGTCACCAACCCCACCAACTGGCCCCTGTCACAAACCCCACCAACAGGCCCCCGTCACCAAACGCCTGTCACCAACACCACCAACTGGCCCCCGTCACAAACCCCACCAACTAGCCCCCATCACCAACGCCTGTCACCAACCCCACCAACTGGCCCCCGTCACAAACCCCACCAACTGGCCTCCGTCACCAACCCCACTAACTGGCCCCTGTCACCAACCCCACCAACTGGCCTCTGTAAAAAAAAACACCAACTGGCCCCCATCACCAACCCCACCAACTGGCCCCTGTGAAAAACCCCACCAACTGGCCCCCGTCACCAACCCCACCAACTGGCCCCTGTGAAAAACCCCACCAACTGGCCCCCGTCACCAACCCCACCAACTTACCCTGTCACCAACCCCACCAACTGGCCCCTGTCACCAACCCCACCAACTGGCCCCCGTCACAAACCCCACCAACTGGCCCCTGTCACCAACGCCTGTCAACCACCCCAACAACTGGCCTCCGTCACCAACCCCACCAACTGGCCCCTGTCACCAACACCTGTCACCAACCCCAACAACTGGCATCCGTCACCAACCCCACCAACTGGCCCCTTTCACCAACGCCTGTCACCAACCCCAACAACAGGCCTCCGTCACCAACCCCACTAACAGGCCCCCGTCACCAACGCCTGTCACCAATGCCTGTCACCAACCCCACTAACAGGCCCCCGTCACCAACGCCTGTCACCAACCCCACTAACAGGCCCCCGTCACCAACCCCACCAACTGTCCTCCGCCACCAACCCCACCAACTGGCCTCCGTCACCAACCCCACCAACTGGCCTCCGTCACCAACCCCATCAACTGGCCTCCGTCACCAACCACACCAACTGGCCTCCGTCACCAACCCCACCAACTGGCCTCCGTCACCAACCCCACCAACTGGGCTCCGTCACCAACCCCTCCAACTGTCCTCCGCCACCAACCCCACCAACTGTCCTCCGTCACCAACCCCACCAACTGTCCTCCGTCACCAACCCCACCAACTGGCCTCCGTCACCAACCCCACAAAACTGGCCTCCGTCACCAACCCCACCAACTGTCCTTCGTCACCAACCCCACCAACTGTCCTCCGTCACCAACCCCACCAACTGTCCTCCGTCACCAACCCCACCAACTGGCCTCCGTCACCAACCCCACCAACTGGCCTCCGTCACCAACCCCACCAACTGTCCTCCGTCACCAACCCCACCAACTGTCCTCCGTCACCAACCCCACCAACTGTCCTCCGTCACCAACCCCACCAACTGTCCTCCGTCACCAACCCCACCAACAGGCCTCCGTCACCAACCCCACCAACAGGCCTCCGTCACCAACCCCACCAACTGTCCTCCGTCACCAACCCCACCAACTGTCCTCTGTCACCAACCCCACCAACAGGCCTCCGTCACCAACCCCACCAACTGTCCTCCGCCACCAACCCCACCAACAGGCCTCCGTCACCAACCCCACCAACAGGCCTCCGTCACCAACCCCACCAACTGGCCTCCGTCACCAACCCCACCAACAGGCCTCCGTCACCAACCCCACCAACAGGCCTCCGTCACCAACCCCACCAACAGGCCTCCGTCACCAACCCCACCAACTGTCCTCCGTCACCAACCCCACCAACTATCCTCCGTCACCAACCCCACCAACTGTCCTCCGTCACCAACCCCACCAACTGTCCTCCGTCACCAACCCCACCAACTGTCCTCCGTCACCAACCCCACCAACAGGCCTCTGTCACCAACCCCACCAACTGTCCTCCGTCACCAACCCCACCAATAGGCCTCCGTCACCAACCCCACCAACAGGCCTCCGTCACCAACCCCACCAACAGGCCTCCGTCACCAACCCCACCAACTGTCCTCCGTCACCAACCCCACCAACTGTCCTCCGTCACCAACCCCACCAACAGGCCTCCGTCACCAACCCCACCAACTGTCCTCCGTCACCAACCCCACCAACAGGCCTCCGTCACCAACCCCACCAACTATCCTCCGTCACCAACCCCACCAACAGGCCTCCGTCACCCACCCCACCAACTGTCCTCCGTCACCAACCCCACCAACTGTCCTCCGTCACCAACCCCACCAACTGTCCTCCGTCACCAACCCCACCAACTGTCCTCCATCACCAACCCCACCAACTGTCCTCCGTCACCAACCCCACCAACAGGCCTCCGTCACCAACCCCACCAACAGGCCTCCGTCACCAACCCCACCAACAGGCCTCCGTCACCAACCCCACCAACTGTCCTCCGTCACCAACCCCACCAACTGTCCTCCGTCACCAACCCCACCAACTGTCCTCCGTCACCAACCCCACCAACTGT
>NC_143030.1:12652092-12682092 GCF_057628025.1 Oncorhynchus mykiss
TTTAATAAACAGCTTGGAAAATACCAGAAAATGATGTCATGGCTTTAGAAGCTTCTGATAGGCTAATTGACATAATTTGAGTCAATTAGAGGTGTACCTGTGGATATATTTCAATGCCAAACTTCAAACTCAGTGCCTCTTTGCTTGACATCATGGGAAAATCAAAATAAATCAGCCAAGAAGACCTCAGCTGCAGGAGGGACTGGTGCACTTCACAAAATAGATAGCATCATGAGAATGGAAAATTAGGTGGATATATTGAAGCAGCATCTCAAGACGTCAGTCAGGAAGTTAAAGCTTGGTCGAAAATGGGTCTTCCAAATGAACAATGACCCTAAGCATACTTCCATGTTGTGGCAAAATGGCGTAAGGACAACAAAGTCAAGGTATTGGAGTGGCCATCACAAAGCCCTGACCTCAATCCTATAGAACATTTGTGGGCAGAACTGAAAAAGTGTGTGAGCAAGGAGGCCTACAAACCTGACTCAGTTACACCAGCTCTGTCAGCAGGAATGGGCCAAATTTCACCCAATTTATTGTGGGAAGGTTGTGGAAGGCTACCCGAAACGTTTGACCCAAGTTAAATAATTTAAAGGAAATGCTACCAAATACTAATTGAGTGTATGTAAACGTCTGACCAACTGAGAATGTGATGAAAGAAACAAAAGCTGAAATAAATCACCCTACTATTATTCTGACATT
Organism: Oncorhynchus mykiss; assembly: GCF_057628025.1. Taxonomy (NCBI): domain Eukaryota; kingdom Metazoa; phylum Chordata; class Actinopteri; order Salmoniformes; family Salmonidae; genus Oncorhynchus; species Oncorhynchus mykiss. Next base: position 12,652,795 of record NC_143030.1, read on the forward strand.
TCACATTCTTAAAATAAAGTGGTGATCCTAACTGACCTAAGACAGGGAATTGTTACTAGGATTAAATGTCAGGAATTGTGAAACTGAGTTTAAATATATTTGGCTAAGATGTAAGTAGGATGCTGTAAACCAAGCTATTCCCTATAAAGTAATCTCCAACAAAAATAACTTCCGATGTGGAACTTCAAATTTAACCAAAATTGTTGGCACCCATGACTAATGGTTTCAATTTCATTTTCACCAAACTTACATGCACATATTTAATGAATGTATTCATTAATCAACAACAAATCAATTTGCAAGGTTGGTAGCCAACTAGTCTGCTAACGTTAGCCATACTATCCTGCTAACGTTAGCCCTACTGTCCTGCTAACGTTAGCCCTACTGTCCTGCTAACGTTAGCCCTACTGTCCTGCTAACGTTAGCCCTACTGTCCTGCTAACGTTAGCCCTACTGTCCTGCTAACGTTAGCCCTACTGTCCTGCTAACGTTAGCCCTACTGTCCTGCTAACGTTAGCCCTACTGTCCTGCTAACGTTAGCCCTACTGTCCTAATATTAGCCCTACTGTCCTGCTAACGTTAGCCCTACTGTCCTGCTAACGTTAGCCCTACTACCAGCCTGCTAACATTACGTTAGCACTGAATGAGTCAGCCAGCTAAGCCTTTCGCAAGAAGTCAATGTGGTGAGGAATTTACACAGTGGGACAGTCCCTATGCCTTACCCCAAAGAGTGAGAGTGGCACAAGTTGTGGACAAGGACATTTCAAACTGATGAACACTAACTGCCATACGAGACATTTCAAACTGTCCAGCTTTCCAGCCAAAATACTGGGATATTTAAAACTCCAACTACTTAACTGTCAACTGGCACTTTTCCTTAATAATCAAATATTGATCATCCATCTTTTCAGAACCTGTCGCCTTAGATCAACTTACGAAGCGCGAAGATTGAAGACAGAAGAGAGAGTCTGGTCACATTGTCTTCTCCCTCTCCTCCTTCTCCCAAGTCCTTTCCTCCAGTCCTCCTTCTCCCAAGTCCTTTCCTCCAGTCCTCCTTCTCCCAAGTCCTTTCCTCCAGTCCTCCTTCTCCCAAGTCCTTTCCTCCAGTCCTCCTTCTCCCAAGTCCTTTCCTCGAGTCCTCCTTCTCCCAAGTCCTTTCCTCCAGTCCTCCTTCTCCCAAGTCATTCAGTCCTCCTTCTCCCAAGTCATTCAGTCCTCCTTCTCCCAAGTCATTCAGTCCTCCTTCTCCCAAGTCATTCAGTCCTCCTTCTCCCAAGTCATTCAGTCCCCCTTCTCCCAAGTCCTTTCCTCTAGTCCTCCTTCTCCCAAGTCATTCAGTCCTCCTTCTCCCAAGTACTTTCCCTTTAAACAGCCACCATCATGGCTTCCAAACTGAATCCGAATATCCTGTACGTCCAAGAACCACAGGAGTCTCACTCATCATTGGAAACTGACCACCTGGCGCAGCCCGAACCCGGTGAAGAGAGCTCCGATAGTGACGGAGAGCCAGATGAGACGGAACAGAAGCTAATCCGGAAGGTGTCCACATCGGGGCAGCTACGTGCCAAGGTAGGATAGACAAGAATGCAAACAGACAAACACATACAGTGTACACAGGTACAGTAGTGAGATCTGTTGTGTTTTGCTTCATTGTGCTGTGGCACTATAGGCCTATTTGTGTCTTCATCATGAGAGCTTAGAGATTCTCCGGTACTTTTACAACTAAGGACCCTCTGAGTGAGTTGGTACTTTAAAATTGTGGAAGCCCTTAAAGAGATTCTACAGTACTTTTGTATACTTTTTAGCCAGTAGTTCTGAAAGTAGCGCTCACGAGCTAAAAGTGGTCCACGGAAATTGCGTACTAAGTCACATACGCTGGGTGTACAAAACATTAAAAACACCTGTTCTTTCCGTGACAGATTGACCAGATGAATCCAGGTTAAATCTATGATCCCTTATTGATGTCACTTGTTAAATCCACTTCAATCAGTGTAGATGAAGGGGATGAGACAGATTAAATAAGGATTTTAAAGCCTTTGAGACAATTGAGACATCAATTGTGTATGTGTGCCATTCAGAGGGTGAATGGACAAGACAAAATATTCAAGTGCCTTTTGAACAGGTTATGGTAGTAGGAGCCAGACGCACCGGTTTGAGTGAGTGAAGAACTGCAACGCTGCTGGGTTTTTCACACTCAGCAGTTTCCCATGTGTATCAAGAATAGTCCACCACCCAAAGGACATCCAGCCACCTTGACATAACTGTGGGAAGCATTGGAGTCAACATGGGCCGGCATCCCTGTGGAACGCTCTGAATATTAGGAAGGTGTTCCTAATGTTTTGTAGACCCAGTGTATGTGTAGATATGTACATTGCTCTCTCATTTCACGATGCTGTGTGTGCATCTTGCTAGCTGTCCCTCAAATGGCGAGGGGCTAAAGCTCATTGGTTGAACTCGACTTGCTAGGGGGCTGGCCCACGATGGGGGAAATGTAGGAAAAATGGTATAGCACAGCTTCCAGAAAAACATTTGCTTTCAAACGAGGGATTTTGTGGCTAATTGAGGTAAGACAGTAATTGTGCTCATAGATTATGCATGTATGAACTACACATTGACATGTCCAGCCCAAAGCGGGAGGTTTTAAAAATACTCATTAGTGGCCAAAGTTCAGGAGCATGTCTTTAACTGTGGAATTGATCCTGGTTGGGATAGTAGGCCTACTGTAGGTGTACTGATTTGTAAACACTCTCACACACACTCACTCTCTCTCACTCTCTTACACACACTCACGTCTCACTAGTAAATTATTAATAATGTATTGTTGAATACGACATAAACCTTTGTTTGAGGTTGGTCAAACATTGACAGTAATTTCTGGGTTGAATTGTAACAGTTATTGATTGGTAGTCATAGATCAGGGTTCCCCAACAGGTGGCCCGTGGGCCAAATTTGGCCCGCAGGTGGTTTTATTTGGCCCGCCAAGTTTTCTAAGCAAAAAACTATAGATTTATTTATTTAAAGACTGTAAAAACAGGAAATCAGCTCCAAGTGATTTTAATTTTGGAAATCTATCTCCAAGTATTCCCACGCATAAAAAAAGAGTAGTTATTGTCTACAAACTTAAGCAAGTTTTGAAATTAATGTGTAGTCTATTATATCTGTTTGGGCTTCTTGCTGTGAATTTGATGTCTACAAATGATTTAGAATGATCTTCTGGCCCCCTGACCATCTACTCAAGAAAACATTGGCCTGTGGCTGAATCTAGTTGATGATCCCTGTCATAGTTCATCATGAATCAATATGAAGCCACACCTGTCACCTATATGTCGTTGTCATGGTGATGTCATGGTTGTGTTTGTTCCTAAGACTTCTGATTCAATCAGTGACTCATTGTTGGTCAAATCCCAAATGATACCCTATTGACCTATGACCTACCTTTGACCAGAGCTATAGGGTGTATTTGAGATGGTTCGTCTGTCTGTCTTGGTCCAGGTACTCTTAAATCTCCTGCAGTCAGGGACAACGTCTATTGATTGCTGATAGCCAATTGTGCGCCGCCCTGTGGGACTCCCAATCACAATCCAGATGTGATGCAGCCTGGATTAGAACCAGGTACTGCAGTGACGCCTCTTGTACTGAGATGCAGTGTCTTAGACCCACTGTTATGGTCACAGCCATTGGATTGCAAGCTGATAATCAGTATGGAGTCATGTCATGCCTAAAATGGTGTGCGTGTGCGTGTGTGTGTGTGTGTGTGCGTGTGCGCATATGTATGATAATTAGATTGTGTTTACCTGTGGTCAAGTGACCAGATTATCCTATTCATAGACCCAGGGATTTGGCCTTACCGACAACTATAGGCTGATTTGGACTAGAACTATTAATTCGTAAGTTACTGTTTACTATGCAGATGTTATTATTCAGTGTCCCTCAGGCTACGGCAGGCAAATACATATTTGGCTGCAAGAGAAGCCATTGCTCCTTCACCCATGAATATTTTTTAGTTTTTCCTCTGGGTTAAATAAGATAACATTTGGCATAAATGTAGTAATTCCTGTGAATAATGAATCTCTTTGTGAGGAATATTTCTCACAGTAAAGGAGCATCTCTGTCTCTACCTCCCCTGTCGTACGGTGACCACATACACTCTGCTCTTTGAGAAGCCATGTCTTTTTACATCTGCTGGTTTCTATTGACAATTGGTCACTCAGCCTGTACTTGGTAAGGATCTGTCTCTCCTTCATATCTCTGACAGAGCAGAGATAATCAGACAATTCATATTCTCTCTCTCTCTCTCATCTATTTCAGAGAAACTTAATATTAGAGAACACATTGGATTCAGGGTAGAATCAGACGGGGAAGTGAAGGAGACATGGATCTATATATATTCACTTCCCAGTACTACGATTACAGGCTCAAAATGGCCAGAAACAAAGGACTTTCTTCTGAAACTCGTCGGTCTATTCTTGTTCTGAAAAAGGAAGGCTATTCCATGTGAGAAATTGCCAAGAAACTGCAGATGTCGTACAACGCTGTGTATTACTCCATTCACAGAACAGCGCAAACTGTCTCTAACCAGAATAGAGAGAGGAGTGGGAGGCCCCGGTGCACGACTGAGCAAGAGGACAAGTACATTAGTGTCTAGTTTGAGAAACAGACGCCTCACAAGTCCTCAACTGGCAGCTTTATTAAATAGTACCCACAAAACACCAGTCTCAACATCAACAGTGAAGAGGCGACTCCGGGATGCTGGCCTTCTAGGCAGAGTTCCTCTGTCTAGTGTCTGTGTTCTTTTGCCCATCTTAATATTTTCTTTTTATTGGCCAGTCTGATATTTGTCTTTTTGCAACTCTACCAAGAAGGGCAGCATCCCGGAGACTGTGTATACAGTGGGGAGAACAAGTATTTGATACACTGCCGATTTTGCAGATTTTCCTACGTACAAAGCATGAAGAGGTCTGTAATTTTTATCATAGGTACACTTCAACTGTGAGAAACGGAATCTAAAACAAAAATCCAGAAAATCACATTGTATGATTTTTAAGTAATTAATTTGCATTTTATTGCATGACATAAGTATTTGATCACCTACCAACCAGTAAGAACTCCGGCTCTCACAGACCTGTTAGTTTTTCTTTAAGAAGCCCACCTGTTCTCCACTCATTACCTGTATTAACTACACCTGTTTGAACTTGTTACCTGTCTAAAAGACACCTGTCCACACACTCAAACAGACTCCAACCTCTCCACAATGGCCAAGACCAGAGAGCTGTGTAAGGACATCAGGGTTAAATTGTAGACCTGCGCAAGGCTGGGATGGGCTACAGGACAATAGGCAAGCAGCTTGGTGAGAAGGCAACAACTGTTGGCGCAATTATTAGAAAATGGAAGAAGTTCAAGATGACAGTCAATCACCCTCGGTCTGGGGCTCCATGCAAGATCTCATGGGGCATCAATGATCATGAGGAAGGTGAGGGATCAGCCCAGAACTACACGGCAGGACCTGGTCAATGACCTGAAGAGAGCTGGGACCACAGTCTCAAAGAAAACCATTAGTAACACAGTACGCCGACATGGATTAAAATCCTGCAGCGCACACAAGGTCCCCCTGCTCAAGCCAGCGCATGTCCAGGCCTGTCTGAAGTTTGCCAATGACCATCTGGATGATCCAGAGGAGGAATGGGAGAAGGTCATGTGGTCTGATGAGACAAAAATAAAGCTTTTTGGTCTAAACTCCACTCGCCATGTTTGGAAGAAGGATGAGTACAACCCCAAGGACACCATCCCAACCGTGAAGAATGGAGGTGGAAACATCATTCTTCAGGGATGCTTTTCTGCAAAGGGGACAGGACGACTGCACCGTATTGAGGGGAGGATGGATGGGGCCATGTATCGCGAGATCTTGGCCAACAACCTCCTTCCCTCAGTAAGAGCATTGAAGATGGGTCGTGGCTGCGTCTTCCAGCATGACAACGACCCGAAACACACAGCCAGGGCAACTAAGGAGTGGCTCCGTAAGAAGCATCTCAAGGTCCTGGAGTGGCCTAGCCAGTCTCCAGACCTGAACCCAATAGAAAATCTTTGGAGGGAGCTGAAAGTCCGTATTGCCCAGCGACAGCCCCGAAACCTGAAGGATCTGGAGAAGGTCTGTATGGAGGAGTGGGCCAAAATCCCTGCTGCAGTGTGTGCAAACCTGGTCAAGAACTACAGGAAACATATGATCTCCTTAATTGCAAACAAAGGTTTCTGTACCAAATATTAAGTTCTGCTTTTCTGATGTATCAAATACTTATGTCATGCAATAAAATGCAAATTAATTACTTAAAAATCATACAATGTGATTTTCTGGATTTTTGTTTTAGATTCTGTCTCTCACAGAAGTGTACCTATGATAAAAAATTACAGATTGAAAGGACAAGGGCCTTTGAATGGGGTAGTAGGTGCCATGCGTACCAGTTTGTGTTCAAGAACTGCAACGCTGCTGGGTTTTTCGCGCTCAACAGTTTCCCATGTGTATCAAGAATGGAGTCAACATGGGCCTATATCTAGTGACTATCCTAAAATAACTATGATTCTGTCCTTAGAGAGTACCTCATCCATCAACAGATTAGCATTAGGAATGCTATCATTTTAGACATCAACAAATGGATGGAGGGAGCAAGGGATAGATTGAGGAACCAATGTACAGACAGACAGAGAGAGAAAGATCAATTGATTGCTAGACCGCAGCACCTTGTCTGTTTAATTATTAGTCATCTTTTTTAGTCCTCTGAGTTTTCTGTTTTATATCAACTATGTTCTCCGGGCATAGACCATTTACAAGAAGGACATAACAACACAACCCCCCCCCCTCCCCCCCACACACACTCACACACACACACACACACAACAGACAGGCGTAGTCCATTTATAAAAAGAACATAACAACAACAGGAAGGAACTTAAGTCTTTCACTTCCTCTGTCTCTTTTTGTCTTTCTTTCTCTGTTTCTCTGTTTCTCTATTTGTCTTTCTCTGTCTCTCTCTCTTTCTGTTTCTTTCTCTCTTTCTGTCTTACTCTAAAAATAGTCTGTTTTTTTCATCAGCTCCTTAGAAACCTCTTCAAACAGGAAACTGTACACACACACACACGCGCGTAAGAGTCTTTCAAAGTAATGTACAGCAATTATGGTCATTTCAAAACGCAAACCTGTTGAGCTATGCAGTGTGTGTAGATGTGTCAAATGGCACCCTATTCCCTATATAGTGCACTACTTTTGACCATAAAGTATCTAGTGAATAGGGGCCATTTGGAACACACTCTTGGTATATCTGGAAGGAAGTAGGACAGAAGGTCACAGCTGGAAATACATACCTGCCAATTACACACACACACCCTGTCTAACCTTAAAGTGTGTGTGTGTGTGTGTGTGTGAGAGAGACTCCCCACACCTGTCCTCTAATCTCCATCCTCAAGTGCCTGCATGGAGAGAGTTTGTGATGCATGGAGAGAGTGTGTGATGCATGGGGAGAGTGTATGTGATGCATGGGGAGAGTGTATGTGATGCATGGGGAGAGTGTGTGTGATGCATGGGGAGAGTGTGTGTGATGCATGGGGAGAGTGTGTGTGATGCATGGGGAGAGTGTGTGTGATGCATGGGGAGAGTGTGTGTGTGATGCATGGGGAGAGTGTGTGTGATGCATGGGGAGAGTGTGTGTGTGATGCATGGGGAGAGTGTGTGTGTGATGCATGGGGAGAGTGTGTGTGATGCATGGGGAGAGTGTGTGTGTGATGCATGGGGAGAGTGTGTGTGTGTGATGCATGGGGAGAGTGTGTGTGTGTGATGCATGGGGAGAGTGTGTGTGTGATGCATGGGGAGAGTGTGTGTGTGATGCATGGGGAGAGTGTGTGTGATGCATGGGGAGAGTGTGTGTGATGCATGGAGAGAGTGTGTGATGTTGGCACACAGGCAAAGTAATAATATGAGAGAGAGAGAGACACTGGGTTGAGAGAGAGAGAGAGAGAGAGAGAGAGAGGGAGGGAGGGAAAGGAACGAGCTTCAGAAAGAATGTATAATGACACTTTCCGGAATCGTCCGTAGAACATAAAGCCCGTTCCAACTGAACTGACAACAGGATTGGCTGGAGGGAGAGCGTGAATACATTTACATTAAAAGTCCTGAGGAATTACAAGTCTTGTATTCAAATTATCCCAGAGCCATTGATACTGGATTTATACAGATTTTTCCGTATTGCTTTGAATGAATGGCAATGTCCATTCTAGTTGTTGTCATTCTATGGCCTGGCTCACGGTCACGTCATTCCCTCTAAGGATGATATTACACACACAGACGTCAAATACATGACAGTTACAGTTGAAGTCGGAAGTTTACATACACTTTAGCCTAATACATTTAAACTCAGTTTTTCACAATTCCTGACATTTAATCCTAGTAAAAATTCCCTGTTTTAGGTCAGTTAGGATCACCACTTTATTTTAAGAATGTGAAATGTCAGAATAATAGTAGAGAGAATGATTTATTTCAGCTTTTGTTTCTTTCATCACATTCTCAGTTGGTCAGACGTTTACATACACTCAATTAGTATTTGGTAGCATTTCCTTTAAATTGTTTAACTTTGGACAAACGTTTCAGGTAGCCTTCCACAAGTTTCCCACAATAAGTTGGATGGATTTTGGCCCATTCCTCCTGACAGAGCTGGTGTAACTGAGTCAGGTTTGTAGGTCTCCTTGCTCGCGCACGCTTTTTCAGTTCTGCTCACACATTTTCTATGGGATTGAGGTTAGGGCTTTGTGATGGCCACTCCAAAAATTTGACTTTATCCTTAAGCCACTTTGCCTCAACTTTGGAAGTATGCTTGGGGTCATTGTCCATTTGGAAGACCCATTTGCGACCAAGATTTATCTTCCTGACTGACGTCTTGAGATATTGCTTCAATATATCCACCTGATTTTCCTCCCTCATGAAGCCATCTATTTTGTGAAGTGCACCAGTCCCTCCTGCAGCAAAGCACCCCCACAACTTGATGCTGCCACCCCCATGCTTCATGGTTGGGATGGTGTTCTTTGGCTTGCAAGCCTCCCCCTTTTCCCTCCAAACATCAGACCAGAGGACATTTCTCCAAAAAGTTGTACCTGTTTCCTCCAGCATCTTCACCAGGTCCTTTGCTTTTGTTCTGGGATTGATTTGCACTTTTCACACCAAAGTACGTTCATCTCTAGGAGACAGAACGCGTCTCCTTCCTGAGAGGTATGATGGCTGAGTGGTCCCATGGTGTTTATACTTGCGTACTATTGTTTGTACAGATGAACGTGGTACTTTCAGGCATTTGGAAATTGCTCCCAAGGATGAACCAGACTTGTGGAGGTCTACATTTTTTGTTTCTGAGGTCTTGGCTGATTTCTTTTGATTTTCCCATGATGTCAAGCAAAGAGGCACTGAGTTTGAAGTTAGGCCTTGAAATACATCCACAGGTACACCTCTAATTGACTCAGGCTCTTTGACATCATTTATCAGAAGCTTCTAAAGCCATGCCATCATTTTCTGGAACTTTCCAAGCTGTTTAAAGACACAGTCAACTTAGTGTATGTAAACCTCTGACCCACTGGAATTGTGATACAGTGAATTATAAGTGAACTAATCTGTCTGTTAACAATTGTTAGGAAAATGACTTGTGTCGTGCACAAAGTAGATGTCTTAACCGACTTGCCAAAACTATAGTTTGTCAACAAGAAATTTGTGGAGTGGTTGAAAAACGAGTTTTAATGACTCCACCCCAAGTGTATGTAAAGTTCTGACTTCAACTGTATGTAAGACGAGTCAGTTGTTCCCTCTGACCTCTCTCTCTAGGGGTTAGAGGTCAGTGGTCAGTATAGTAATGTCAGTTGGTTTCTGTTTTATAACTGACTTACTGGAAATAGAACACTGACAGGAAGAAACAATTCTGAGGTTTTTGTTAGTGGGTAACACACACAGACACACAGACCGACACACACAGACACACAGACCGACACACACAGACAGACACACACAGACCGACAGACACACACACACAGACACACACACACACACACACACACAGACCGACACACACACACACATACACACACACACACACACACACACACACACACACAGACCGACATGTTTTTGGGAAATCTGTCTTTGGTGAATCGGCTAAAGCCAAGGTCCCTTTAAATACCAGCCAAAAAAGTGATGAGTAACTCTTGAAAGCAAAAAACAAAGGTTGGCAGAGGAAGGATGTTTGCTTTAAAACCATCATATTAGGAGAGGAGAGAAGAGAGAACTTTCAAATCATGTTAGGGTGAGGTTCTCTCTCTCTCTCTCTCACTCTCTCACTCTCTCACTCACTCTCTCTCTCACTCTCTCACTCACTCTCTCTCACTCTCTCACTCACTCTCTCTCTCTCACTCTCATTGTTTTTAAATATACTTACAAATCAAAAGTGAAAGTACTCAGAGCTAGAAAATGGTATATGATAAACTACAGTTGAAGAACAATGGGAAAGTAATTCTGCTTTTCAAGTTGATAAACTTGTAATGCCACTTTTTTGTTGTTGATACACCTACTGGAGAGCTCTTCGTCTACACCCATTTGACATCGTTCACGCCCTCTTAACCCTTAGCTCCACCCATCTGTTTAAGGATTCACATGTGAGGCCATGTGCTAAACAGAGTGAGTACGGTAGTGTACTAAACATTACCAAAGATTCAAAGACTTATACTACTTCTATCGACATGTCTGTAAACATAACATCAATAAACCCATCCGTTTAAATCAACCAGGCAACTAAACACAACTTTCTAAATTATGTTTTGGTTTGTTGCTATCTTGTTAGCGAGCTTGCTAACGCTAAGAGCTTGCTAACGTTAAGAGCTTGCTAACGTTAAGAGCTTGCTAACGTTAAGAGCTTGCTAACGTTAAGAGCTTGCTAACGTTAAGAGCTTGCTAACGTTAAGAGCTAGCTAACGTTAAGAGCTAGCTAACGTTAAGTTAGCTGGCTAGCCAGTTCAAATAATGACCATATCATATAGCTGACAACGTCTTCACTTTTAACTCATTTGTATTCGTTATTACAGGAAAACAAACTCGCAATAAAATCATTATTTACACGTTAATGGCTAATTATAGAAAATAAAAGCAGGGCATTCTACCAGTGAATTGTAGAACTTGGACACTGTCTCGTTGGCCTAACGTTATATCCTAAATTGACTTTGGTGCAGGTCATGTTGTTCTTCTCATTACCGTCTCTGGTAAACACACGCTATATCAAATAAAATCTAAGTGTATCTGTCACATGCACAGGATACAGAAGGTTTAAACGATACAGTGAAATGGTTACTGGCACAGTGGAGTCTTTTGTTTCGACAAGTAGCTCGCTAGCTATGAACCATTATCCCAACTCATACATTTATTTAATTTAACTAGGCATGTCAGTTAGCAAGAAATTCTTGTTTACAATGACGGCCTACCAGGGAACAGTGTGTTAACTGCCTTGTTCAGGGGCCACCTGCCGCCCCAATGACATTACTACCCTGCATGAATTTGCAGGTAGCGAGCGCAAGCCAACGAGGTTCAATGTTAGCTGGCTACAGTACCAAGAGTGTGCAAAGCTGTCATCAAGGCAAAGGGTGGCTACTTTGAAGAATCTCAAATATATTTTGATATGTTTAAATATAAATATTACCCCCTCAAAATACTTAAGTAGTACTTTCAAGTATTTTTACTTAAGTACTTTACACCACTGATTGTCAGTGTAAAGAGAAGGGGAAGTAGATTTAAACTGACTAACTGTTTTTTAGGGTTTACCTGCTCCGTGTGTGTGTGTGTGTGTGTGTGTGTCGTTGAAGGGTCCCTCCGAAAGTAATGGGAAGAGGGGAGGTAGTAGCAGCAGGTGCATTCTGTGAGACTGCCATGTGGGTCCCCATTACTTTGAAGTATAGAGGGGAAAGTGAGAGAGTGAGAGAAAGAGAGCGATGGAGTGATAAGATTGTACTTCTTCTGTTACCACAGAGCATGGCCACGCTTACATGCTCTACGTGTGTACTAACCGCTCATGCATTTCCCTTTCCAAACCGTCTATCTCTGTCTCATCTGTCTAGATTTGATTCTGTTTCTGAAGCTGTGACTTATATCTGTATACAGCTGAGTTCAGGTTTGTGGTAATCTTTTACTGCCATTACTCATCACTGTATAGCAGTGTTTCCCAAACTCGGTCCTGGGTCCCCCCCGGGGGCACATTTAGTTTTTTGCCCCTAACACTCCACAGTTGTGGTAAGTATAATTGACACTACAAAGAAGATTGAAAATGTATGCATTCATTACTAAGTCTGCTAAATGACAAAACATTTTCATGTAAACTTGGGTATCATTATGGTAAGTGGGGAAAAAAGTATAGCCAATTACAATTTGTAATGGCTTAGCATATCATAAAAAAAGTACATTTTTACCTATAATGAGAGAGAATATAATCTCTATTGTTTACAAGAAACTCACTCTACAAATATAGATAAGGTTGGGTGGAAAAAAGGACTGGGAGGGAGGAATATTTTTTGTTATGGGCAAAGAAACTCAAAAGGGGTGATTTTATATTAATTAACAACAATTTTGATCCAATTGTGAAAAGTGTCCAACAGAACCTCAAGGAATTGGACCAAAAACAGATCTGGCTAATTAATCTATATGGGCCAAATGATGATGATGATCCACACTTCTTCGAAAATATATATACAGTACCAGTCAAAAGTTTGGACACGCCTACTCGTAGACCAAAATCTGTCATAAAGGCAAAGGGTGGCTACTTTGAAGAATCTAAAACCTAAAATATATTTAACACGTTTTTTGGTTACTACATGATTCCATATGTGTTATTTCATAGTTTTGTTGTCTTCACTACTATTGTACAATGTAGAAAATAGTAAAAAAAAATAATGAAAATCCCTTGAATGAATAGGTGTGTCCAAACTGGACTGGTACTGTATAACAATCTATTGAGCTCACAATCAATGAATGGATCTATTTTTATGGTGGGAGATTATAATACATTTTTTAAATACCTTCTATGGACCAGAAAGGGACATCACACTACAAACTATCACCCTGATGCACTTAAGGAGATCACAAGTATCATGGATACATTAGAACTAGTGGATAATGGGATACGGAAATAACCTGACCTAGTGAGATATACATGGAGGAGGCTTTATCAAGCTAGCTGTCTTGATTACTTCCTAGTCTCATTCATGCTGGCATCAAAAGTATTAATAGGAGACTGAATGTGATCGGACCACCATCTAATTGGCCTCCATATAACTCTTACAGAATTTCCACGTGGACGGGGATATTGGACATTTTATCAAAGCCTACTGGATGTCAATTTGTTCTTAACAAAGACAAAATAATTTAGAATTGTCTTTTTTTTCTGCATAACATAGGCACAGCAGATCCCCTTTAAATGTGCCGTTAGAGGCAATGCAATTCAATAATCATCTTTAAAACAAAATCAATTTTGGTCAAAAGAGATTAGACTAAAAAAGGATATAGAGGAAGTAAGAGAGCAGGTAAAGGTACTACAGAGGCACACAATAGGTTAGAGGAAAATCAACAAGAAATGGAGGTACTTGTTCAAGAACGATCAAGTGTAATGTATTACAAAAATAATGCAAATTGGATGGAAAATGGTACCCATTTAAAAACTGGAGGGCTCTTACACTTCAATGTGGTAAGGCAAAAATCCTGGTGAAATGCATAGCACATAGAATTAAAAAAAAAAATTAAACTAGATATTGTTCATTCTGATCAGACAGGTTTTTTACATGGATGATATATTGGAGATAATATACGACAACTACTTGAAACAACTGAACATTATGAAACATCAAAGATACCAGACCTGGTCTTCATAGCTGATTTTGAAAAGGCATTTGATAAAGTACGACTAGAATTTATATATAGGAGTACTTTCATTTCGGTGAATCTCTTATACAATGGGTTAAAGTTATGTACAGCAACCCCAGGTGTAAACTAGTAAATTGACCTATTGAGCTTTTTAGAGGAGCAAAACAAGGTTGTTCATTGTCTCCGTATCTATTTATTATGGCCATTGAAATGCTAGCTATTAAAATTAGATCCAAGAGGAATATCAAGGTGTTAGAAATCCAAGGGATAAAAACTAAAAGTGTCAATGTATGCCGATGACTCTAGTTATTTCTTAGGTCCGCAATCTGGATCCCTGCACAGTCTCATTTGAAGATCTTGATCACTTTTCTAGCCTCTCTGGATTAAAACCGAATTATGACAAGTGTACCATATTATGTATTGGATTGTTAAAATACACTACTTTTAGTTGACCAATAAAATGGGGGGGATTGTGAAGTAGACATACTTGGTATTCATATCTCAAAAAAGATAAATGAATTTACCACAATCAATTTCAATAAAAAGTTTGCAAAAATAGATAAGATTCTGCAAGCCATACAATGCTGGGTACAACTTAACCCAGTCGGATTTAAATGTATCAGTCTCTCGCTCTTGCTCTCGCTCTCTCCCCCCTCTCTCTCTCTCGCTCTCTCTCCCCCTCTCTCTCGCTCTCTCCCCCTTCTCGCCCGCTCTCGCTCTCTCACTCTCTCTCTCGCTCTTCCCCCCCTCTCTCGCTCTTTCCCCCCCCCTCTCTCTCTCGCTCTCTCCCCCCTCGCTCTCTCCCCCCTCGCTCTCTGTCTCGCTCTCTGTCTCGCTCTCTGTCTCGCTCTCTGTCTCGCTCTCTGTCTCGCTCTCTGTCTCGCTCTCTCTCACTGTTGCTCTCTGTCTCGCTCGCTCTCTTGTCTCGCTCTTGATCGCTCGCTCTCTTGTCTTGAGCTTGTCTCGCTCGCTCTCTTGTCCCGCTTGCTCCCTCGCTCTGTCTCGCTCTTGTCTCGCTCGCTCTCTTGTCTCGCTCTTGTCTCGCTCGCTCTCTTGTCTCGCTCTTGTCTCGCTCTCTTGTCTCGCTCTTGTCTCGCTCGCTCTCTTGTCCCGCTTGCTCCCTCGCTCTGTCTCGCTCGGTCACTCTGTCTCACTGGCTCGCCATCTCGCTCTCGCTCTGGCTCGCCATCTCGCTCTCGCTCTGGCTCGCCATCTCGCTCTCGCTCTGGCTCGCTCTCTGGCTCGCTCTCGCTCTGGCTCGCTCTCTGGCTCGCTCTCGCTGTCTCGCTCTCTGTGTGTCTGTCTGTCTGGCTCTCTCGCTCTGTCTCTCTGTCATTGTCTCTCTGTCTCTCGCTCCTTCGGTAACATTGTGCTCTTCACACCCCCTCAGCCTGTTGCGTGAGGGCCGCAGAGGTGCACACGCGCATTCCCATGCATGCCCTCAAAACATTACTGTGTGTGTGTGAATCTGGCAGACAACAGCTTGTAAAACAGCCTGTACACTCACAATGACAGACTTAGAAACGCTGATTGTGAACCAGCCTGTACACTCACAATGACAGACTTAGAAAAGCTGATTGTGAACCAGCCTGTACACTCACAATGACAGACTTAACAAACGCTGATTGTAAAACAGCCTGTACACTCACAATGACAGACTTAGAAACACTGATTGCCAGGAAAAGAGAGAGGGACGAGGAGAGAGGAGGGATAGCGAGAGAGAGAAACAGAGAGGGACGAGGAGAGAGGAGGGATAGCGAGAGAGAAACAGAGAGGGACGAGGAGAGAGGAGGGATAGCGAGAGAGAAACAGAGGGACGAGGAGAGAGGAGGGATAGCGAGAGAGAAACAGAGGGACGAGGAGAGAGGAGGGAAAGCGAGAGAGAAACAGAGGGACGAGGAGAGAGGAGGGAAAGCGAGAGAGAGAAACGGAGCGGGACGAGGAGAGAGGAGGGATAGCGAGAGAAACAGAGAGGGACGAGGAGAGAGGAGGGATAGCGAGAGAGGGACGAGGAGAGAGGAGGGAAAGCGAGAGAGAAACGGAGAGGGACGAGGAGAGAGGAGGGATAGCGAGAGAGAGAAACAGAGAGGGACGAGGAGAGAGGAGGGATAGCGAGAGAGAGAAACAGAGAGGGATGAGGAGAGAGGAGGGATAGCGAGAGAGAGAAACAGAGGGACGAGGAGGGATAGCGAGAGAGGGAAACAGAGAGGGACGAGGAGAGAGGAGGGATAGCGAGAGAGAGAAACAGAGAGGGATGAGGAGAGAGGAGGGATAGCGAGAGAGAGAAACAGAGGGACGAGGAGGGATAGCGAGAGAGAGAAACAGAGAGGGACGAGGAGAGAGGAGGGAAAGCGAGAGAGAGAAACAGAGAGAGACGAGGAGAGAGGAGGGATAGCGAGAGAGAGAAACAGAGGGACGAGGAGAGAGGAGGGATAGCGAGAGAGGGACGAGGAGAGAGGAGGGATAGCGAGAGAGAAACGGAGAGGGACGAGGAGAGAGGAGGGATAGCGAGAGAGAGAAACAGAGAGGGACGAGGAGAGAGGAGGGATAGCGAGAGAGAGAAACAGAGGGATGAGGAGAGAGGAGGGATAGCGAGAGAGAGAAACAGAGGGACGAGGAGGGATAGCGAGAGAGAGAAACAGAGAGGGACGAGGAGAGGAGGGAAAGCGAGAGAGAGAAACAGAGAGAGACGAGGAGAGAGGAGGGATAGCGAGAGAGAGAAACAGAGAGGGACGAGGAGAGAGGAGGGATAGCGAGAGAGAAACAGAGAGGGACGAGGAGAGAGGAGGGATAGCGAGAGAGAGAAACAGAGCGGGACGAGGAGAGAGGAGGGATAGCGAGAGAGAGTATATAGGAGTACTTTCATTTCGGTGAATCTCTTATACAATGGGTTAAAGTTATGTACAGCAACCCCAGGTGTAAACTAGTAAATTGAGCTTTTTAGAGGAGCAAAACAAGGTTGTTCATTGTCTCCGTATCTATTTATTATGGCCATTGAAATGCTAGCTATTAAAATTAGATCCAAGAGGAATATCAAGGTGTTAGAAATCCAAGGGATAAAAACTAAAAGTGTCAATGTATGCCGATGACTCTAGTTATTTCTTAGGTCCGCAATCTGGATCCCTGCACAGTCTCATTTGAAGATCTTGATCACTTTTCTAGCCTCTCTGGATTAAAACCGAATTATGACAAGTGTACCATATTATGTATTGGATTGTTAAAATACACTACTTTTAGTTGACCAATAAAATGGGGGGGATTGTGAAGTAGACATACTTGGTATTCATATCTCAAAAAAGATAAATGAATTTACCACAATCAATTTCAATAAAAAGTTTGCAAAAATAGATAAGATTCTGCAAGCCATACAATGCTGGGTACAACTTAACCCAGTCGGATTTAAATGTATCAGTCTCTCGCTCTTGCTCTCGCTCTCTCCCCCCTCTCTCTCTCTCGCTCTCTCTCCCCCTCTCTCTCGCTCTCTCCCCCTTCTCGCCCGCTCTCGCTCTCTCACTCTCTCTCTCGCTCTTCCCCCCCTCTCTCGCTCTTTCCCCCCCTCTCTCTCTCTCGCTCTCTCCCCCCTCGCTCTCTCCCCCCTCGCTCTCTGTCTCGCTCTCTGTCTCGCTCTCTGTCTCGCTCTCTCTCACTGTTGCTCTCTGTCTCGCTCGCTCTCTTGTCTCGCTCTTGATCGCTCGCTCTCTTGTCTTGAGCTTGTCTCGCTCGCTCTCTTGTCCCGCTTGCTCCCTCGCTCTGTCTCGCTCTTGTCTCGCTCGCTCTCTTGTCTCGCTCTTGTCTCGCTCGCTCTCTTGTCTCGCTCTTGTCTCGCTCTCTTGTCTCGCTCTTGTCTCGCTCGCTCTCTTGTCCCGCTTGCTCCCTCGCTCTGTCTCGCTCGGTCACTCTGTCTCACTGGCTCGCCATCTCGCTCTCGCTCTGGCTCGCCATCTCGCTCTCGCTCTGGCTCGCCATCTCGCTCTCGCTCTGGCTCGCTCTCTGGCTCGCTCTCGCTCTGGCTCGCTCTCTGGCTCGCTCTCGCTGTCTCGCTCTCTGTGTGTCTGTCTGTCTGGCTCTCTCGCTCTGTCTCTCTGTCATTGTCTCTCTGTCTCTCGCTCCTTCGGTAACATTGTGCTCTTCACACCCCCTCAGCCTGTTGCGTGAGGGCCGCAGAGGTGCACACGCGCATTCCCATGCATGCCCTCAAAACATTACTGTGTGTGTGTGAATCTGGCAGACAACAGCTTGTAAAACAGCCTGTACACTCACAATGACAGACTTAGAAACGCTGATTGTAAAACAGCCTGTACTCACAATGACAGACTTAGAAACGCTGATTGTGAACCAGCCTGTACACTCACAATGACAGACTTAGAAAAGCTGATTGTGAACCAGCCTGTACACTCACAGTGACAGACTTAGAAACGCTGATTGTAAAACAGCCTGTACACTCACAATGACAGACTTAAAAACGCTGATTGTGAAACAGCCTGTACACTCAAAATGACAGACTTAGAAACGCTGATTGTAAAACAGCCTGTACACTCACAATGACAGACTTAGAAACACTGATTGCCAGGAAAAGAGAGAGGGACGAGGAGAGAGGAGGGATAGCGAGAGAGAGAAACAGAGAGGGACGAGGAGAGAGGAGGGATAGCGAGAGAGAAACAGAGAGGGACGAGGAGAGAGGAGGGATAGCGAGAGAGAAACAGAGGGACGAGGAGAGAGGAGGGATAGCGAGAGAGAAACAGAGGGACGAGGAGAGAGGAGGGAAAGCGAGAGAGAGAAACGGAGCGGGACGAGGAGAGAGGAGGGAAATCGAGAGAGAGAGAAACGGAGCGGGACGAGGAGAGAGGAGGGATAGCGAGAGAGAAACAGAGGGACGAGGAGAGAGGAGGGAAAGCGAGAGAGAGAAACGGAGCGGGACGAGGAGAGAGGAGGGATAGCGAGAGAAACAGAGAGGGACGAGGAGAGAGGAGGGATAGCGAGAGAGGGACGAGGAGAGAGGAGGGAAAGCGAGAGAGAAACGGAGAGGGACGAGGAGAGAGGAGGGATAGCGAGAGAGAGAAACAGAGAGGGACGAGGAGAGAGGAGGGATAGCGAGAGAGAGAAACAGCGGGACGAGGAGGGATAGCGAGAGAGAGAAACAGAGAGGGACGAGGAGAGAGGAGGGATAGCGAGAGAGAGAAACAGAGAGGGATGAGGAGAGAGGAGGGATAGCGAGAGAGAGAAACAGAGGGACGAGGAGGGATAGCGAGAGAGAGAAACAGAGAGGGACGAGGAGAGAGGAGGGAAAGCGAGAGAGAGAAACAGAGAGAGACGAGGAGAGAGGAGGGATAGCGAGAGAGAGAAACAGAGGGACGAGGAGAGAGGAGGGATAGCGAGAGAGGGACGAGGAGAGAGGAGGGATAGCGAGAGAGAGAAACGGAGAGGGACGAGGAGAGAGGAGGGATAGCGAGAGAGAGAAACAGAGAGGGACGAGGAGAGAGGAGGGATAGCGAGAGAGAGAAACAGAGGGATGAGGAGAGAGGAGGGATAGCGAGAGAGAGAAACAGAGGGACGAGGAGGGATAGCGAGAGAGAGAAACAGAGAGGGACGAGGAGAGGAGGGAAAGCGAGAGAGAGAAACAGAGAGAGACGAGGAGAGAGGAGGGATAGCGAGAGAGAGAAACAGAGAGGGACGAGGAGAGAGGAGGGATAGCGAGAGAGAAACAGAGAGGGACGAGGAGAGAGGAGGGATAGCGAGAGAGAGAAACAGAGCGGGACGAGGAGAGAGGAGGGATAGCGAGAGAGAGTATATAGGAGTACTTTCATTTCGGTGAATCTCTTATACAATGGGTTAAAGTTATGTACAGCAACCCCAGGTGTAAACTAGTAAATTGAGCTTTTTAGAGGAGCAAAACAAGGTTGTTCATTGTCTCCGTATCTATTTATTATGGCCATTGAAATGCTAGCTATTAAAATTAGATCCAAGAGGAATATCAAGGTGTTAGAAATCCAAGGGATAAAAACTAAAAGTGTCAATGTATGCCGATGACTCTAGTTATTTCTTAGGTCCGCAATCTGGATCCCTGCACAGTCTCATTTGAAGATCTTGATCACTTTTCTAGCCTCTCTGGATTAAAACCGAATTATGACAAGTGTACCATATTATGTATTGGATTGTTAAAATACACTACTTTTAGTTGACCAATAAAATGGGGGGGATTGTGAAGTAGACATACTTGGTATTCATATCTCAAAAAAGATAAATGAATTTACCACAATCAATTTCAATAAAAAGTTTGCAAAAATAGATAAGATTCTGCAAGCCATACAATGCTGGGTACAACTTAACCCAGTCGGATTTAAATGTATCAGTCTCTCGCTCTTGCTCTCGCTCTCTCCCCCCTCTCTCTCTCTCGCTCTCTCTCCCCCTCTCTCTCGCTCTCTCCCCCTTCTCGCCCGCTCTCGCTCTCTCACTCTCTCTCTCGCTCTTCCCCCCCCTCTCTCGCTCTTTCCCCCCCTCTCTCTCTCTCGCTCTCTCCCCCCTCGCTCTCTCCCCCCTCGCTCTCTGTCTCGCTCTCTGTCTCGCTCTCTGTCTCGCTCTCTCTCACTGTTGCTCTCTGTCTCGCTCGCTCTCTTGTCTCGCTCTTGATCGCTCGCTCTCTTGTCTTGAGCTTGTCTCGCTCGCTCTCTTGTCCCGCTTGCTCCCTCGCTCTGTCTCGCTCTTGTCTCGCTCGCTCTCTTGTCTCGCTCTTGTCTCGCTCGCTCTCTTGTCTCGCTCTTGTCTCGCTCTCTTGTCTCGCTCTTGTCTCGCTCGCTCTCTTGTCCCGCTTGCTCCCTCGCTCTGTCTCGCTCGGTCACTCTGTCTCACTGGCTCGCCATCTCGCTCTCGCTCTGGCTCGCCATCTCGCTCTCGCTCTGGCTCGCCATCTCGCTCTCGCTCTGGCTCGCTCTCTGGCTCGCTCTCGCTCTGGCTCGCTCTCTGGCTCGCTCTCGCTGTCTCGCTCTCTGTGTGTCTGTCTGTCTGGCTCTCTCGCTCTGTCTCTCTGTCATTGTCTCTCTGTCTCTCGCTCCTTCGGTAACATTGTGCTCTTCACACCCCCTCAGCCTGTTGCGTGAGGGCCGCAGAGGTGCACACGCGCATTCCCATGCATGCCCTCAAAACATTACTGTGTGTGTGTGAATCTGGCAGACAACAGCTTGTAAAACAGCCTGTACACTCACAATGACAGACTTAGAAACGCTGATTGTAAAACAGCCTGTACTCACAATGACAGACTTAGAAACGCTGATTGTGAACCAGCCTGTACACTCACAATGACAGACTTAGAAAAGCTGATTGTGAACCAGCCTGTACACTCACAGTGACAGACTTAGAAACGCTGATTGTGAACCAGCCTGTACACTCACAATGACAGACTTAACAAACGCTGATTGTAAAACAGCCTGTACACTCACAATGACAGACTTAGAAACGCTGATTGTGAAACAGCCTGTACACTCAAAATGACAGACTTAGAAACGCTGATTGTAAAACAGCCTGTACACTCACAATGACAGACTTAGAAACACTGATTGCCAGGAAAAGAGAGAGGGACGAGGAGAGAGGAGGGATAGCGAGAGAGAGAAACAGAGAGGGACGAGGAGAGAGGAGGGATAGCGAGAGAGAAACAGAGAGGGACGAGGAGAGAGGAGGGATAGCGAGAGAGAAACAGAGGGACGAGGAGAGAGGAGGGAAAGCGAGAGAGAGAAACGGAGCGGGACGAGGAGAGAGGAGGGAAATCGAGAGAGAGAGAAACGGAGCGGGACGAGGAGAGAGGAGGGATAGCGAGAGAGAAACAGAGGGACGAGGAGAGAGGAGGGAAAGCGAGAGAGAGAAACGGAGCGGGACGAGGAGAGAGGAGGGATAGCGAGAGAAACAGAGAGGGACGAGGAGAGAGGAGGGATAGCGAGAGAGGGACGAGGAGAGAGGAGGGAAAGCGAGAGAGAAACGGAGAGGGACGAGGAGAGAGGAGGGATAGCGAGAGAGAGAAACAGAGAGGGACGAGGAGAGAGGAGGGATAGCGAGAGAGAGAAACAGAGGGACGAGGAGGGATAGCGAGAGAGAGAAACAGAGAGGGACGAGGAGAGAGGAGGGATAGCGAGAGAGAGAAACAGAGAGGGATGAGGAGAGAGGAGGGATAGCGAGAGAGAGAAACAGAGGGACGAGGAGGGATAGCGAGAGAGAGAAACAGAGAGGGACGAGGAGAGAGGAGGGAAAGCGAGAGAGAGAAACAGAGAGAGACGAGGAGAGAGGAGGGATAGCGAGAGAGAGAAACAGAGGGACGAGGAGAGAGGAGGGATAGCGAGAGAGGGACGAGGAGAGAGGAGGGATAGCGAGAAAGAGAAACGGAGAGGGACGAGGAGAGAGGAGGGATAGCGAGAGAGAGAAACAGAGAGGGACGAGGAGAGAGGAGGGATAGCGAGAGAGAGAAACAGAGGGATGAGGAGAGAGGAGGGATAGCGAGAGAGAGAAACAGAGGGACGAGGAGGGATAGCGAGAGAGAGAAACAGAGAGGGACGAGGAGAGGAGGGAAAGCGAGAGAGAGAAACAGAGAGAGACGAGGAGAGAGGAGGGATAGCGAGAGAGAGAAACAGAGAGGGACGAGGAGAGAGGAGGGATAGCGAGAGAGAAACAGAGAGGGACGAGGAGAGAGGAGGGATAGCGAGAGAGAGAAACAGAGCGGGACGAGGAGAGAGGAGGGATAGCGAGAGAGAGAAACAGAGCGGGAGTGAAAGAAGGAGAGAGGAAAAGTCTGTGTTAGTCTCAGATTAAATACCGCACACACAAACACACACTTACACGCCGGCCCAACTCCTCTCCGCCCAATGATTTACAGTCATCCAGTCTTTGTTTACTTTCAGAGTTATAAATACACTCAGCCATAAGAATTTCCCTATTACCCACAATCACACACTCACACACATCCACATGTTATGTTCTTCTATCCTCTTTGGGACCTCAAATTAATTTCCATTCTAAATCTTATTTTCCCTAACCCCTAACCCTCTCTCACGCCTAGCTCCTAACCCTAACCCTAACCACTAACCCTCTCACTCCTAGCTCCTAACCCTAACCGCTAAACCCTCTCTCGCTCCTAACCACTAAACCCTAACCCTCTCTCACTCCTAACCCTTACCCTAACCCCTAACCCCCTCTCACTCCTAACCCTAACCACTAAACCCTTACCCTAGCTCCTAACCCTAACCCCCAACCCTCTCTCGCTCCTAGCTCCTAACCACTAAACCCTTACCCTAGCTCCTAACCCTAACCACTAAACCCTAACCCTCTCTCGCTCCTAAGCCTAACCCCTAACCCTCTCTCGCTCCTAACCCTAACCCCTAACCCTCTCTCGCTCCTAACCCTAAACCTAACCCCTAACCCTCTCTCGCTCCTAGCTCCCAACCCTAACCACTAACCCCTTACCCTGGCTCCTAACCCTAACCCCTAACCCTCTCTCTCTCTTAGCTCCTAACCCTAACCACTAACCCCTTACCATGGCTCCTAACCCTCTCTCGCTCCTAGCTCCTAACCCTAACCACTAACCCCTTACCCTGGCTCCTAACCCTAACCCCTAACCCTATCTCGCTCCTAGCTCCTAACCCTAACCACTAAACCCTTACCCTGGCTCCTAACCCCTAACCCTCTCTCGCTCCTAGCCCTAACCACTAACCCCTTACCCTGGCTCCTAACCCTAACCCCTAACCCTCTCTCGCTCCTAGCTCCTAACCCTAACCACTAAACCCTAACCCTATCTCGCTCCTAGCTCCTAACCCTAACCACTAAACCCTTATCCTGGCTCCTAACCCCTAACCCTCTCTCGCTCCTAACCCTAACCACTAACCCCTTACCCTGGCTCCTAACCCTAACCCCTAACCCTCTCTCGCTCCTAGCTCCTAACCCTAACCACTAAACACTTACCTTGGCTCCTAACCATTAACCCTAATTGTAACCCTAACCCTAACCCCTAAGCTTAAAATAGCCTTCGTCCTCAAGGGGACGAGGGAAATGTCCCCACGAGGGAGAATTGTCCTTATTTTACTTTCCTTGTGGGGACATTTGGGGATTGTAGTTCCCCCCACAAGGAAGGAAGAGCCAACCCACACACATATATATATATATATATATATATATATACACACACACACACACACACACACACACACACACACACACACACACACACACACACACAACCACTTGAGCTTGTCTCACTGTCTCCTGTGAGCTCAGTTATTTTTAGAACCTAATTTTGTTAGACAAATATTGTGGTGTGTGTGTGTGTGTCAAAGCCTGTTATTTTCTATGCTAACCCTATCTGTTGCTGCTTACATTTGACACGTATGCAAATCAGCCTGTTATTTTTAGGGAGACATACAGGGAGAGCCTGGATCACTGAGTGGGATTTATCTCTACTATAATAACGCTATAGAATCAGTTGGATATGTAGGGCAGACTCTTTTATTGTAACTTAACAGCTACAGACCATTTGAGAGAGAGGGAGAGAGTCTTAATTTGCATGGGAGAGCGAACCACTCACACATGGCACCCTCAGAGAGACACACATTTCACCATTGGGTGAAAGAGAGAAGTATGAGAGTATGACAAGAGAGAAGTATGAGAGTATGACAAGAGAGAAGTATGAGAGTATGACAAGAGAGAAGTATGAGAGTATGACAAGAGAGAAGTATGAGAGTATGACAAGAGAGAAGTATGAGAGTATGACGAGAGAAGTATGAGAGTATGACAAGAGAGAAGTATGAGAGTGACAAGAGAGAAGTATGAGAGTATGACAAGAGAGAAGTATGAGAGTATGACAAGAGAGAAGGACTCGGAAGTTTTGTGGTCCAACTTTTTTCCATTTTTTTTTCTTCATTATAACAAGCCTACATCATCATCTCTTATTTCAACAGAGTTTCAACATTGTGTTTTTTTTAAACATACAGTACCAGTCCAAAGTTTAGACACACCTACTCATTCAAGGATTTTACTATTTTCTACATTGCAGAATAATAGCGAAGACATCAACACTATGAAATAACACATGGAATCATGTAGTAACCAAAAAAAAGTGATAAACAAATCTAAATATATTTTATATTTGAGATTCTTCTAAGTAGCCAACCTTTGCCTTGATGACAACTTTGCACACTCTTGGCATTCTCTCAACCAGCTTCATGAGGTAGTCACCTGGAATACATTTAAGTGTGTCTTGTTAAAAGTGAATTTGCCACAGATGTCTCAAATTTGGAGGGAGTGTGTAATTGGCATGCTGACTGCAGGAATGTCCACCAGAGCTGTTGATCAAAAATGTAATGTTAATTTCTTTACCATAAGCCGCCTCCAACGTTGTTTTAGAGAATTTGGCAGTACGTCCAACCCGGCCACACAACCACAGACCACACCAGCCCAGGACCTCCACATCCAGCTTCTTCACCTGCGGGATCATCTGAGATCAGCCACCCGGACAGCTGATGAAACTGAGGAGTATTTCTGTCTGTAATAAAGCCCTTTAGTGGTGGAGAAACTAGTGGGCGGGCCCATGCCCCCAAGTGGGTGGGCCCATGCCCTCCAGGTCCACCCATGGCTACACCCCTGCCCAGTCATGTGAAATCCATAGATTAGGGCCTAATGAATTTATTTCAATTGACTGATTTCCTTATATGAACTGTAACTCGGTAAAATTGTTGAACTTGTTGCATGTTGCGTCTTTATATTTTTGTTCAGAGTAGTTGAATTGGTTAAAAACCAAGTAAAATTGGTTGTATAATTAATTAATTTCTGCATGGCTGTCTGAAAAATTATGCCATAAAGAAATATATAATGTAATATTAATATTGAACTAAAAAGATGCCAAAAAGTAATGGTAATTCAGTACGTATCGTGAGGTCCCTGGTAATTCAGTACGTATCGTGAGGTCCCTGGTAATTCAGTACGTATCGTGAGGTCCCTGGTAATTCAGTACGTATCGTGAGGTCCCTGGTAATTCAGTACGTATCGTGAGGTCCCTGGTAATTCAGTACATATCGTGAGGTCCCTGGTAATTCAGTACGTATCGTGAGGTCCCTGGTAATTCAGTACGTATCGTATCGTGAGGACCCTCCCTCCCCTTCCCACTGCCACGGAAAACACATCTCCCATGGCGACGACACGACTGACCGGGCTCAGGGTCGAGGAGGATGACGAGACTCGAGTGTCTCAAGTGTGTTTTTCAGTGCGTTCATGCATACTGTGTGTGTGTGTGTGTGTGTGTGTGTGTGTGTGTGTGTGTGTGTGTGTCAGGTCCTTCCTCTGCATCAGTTAAGCTGTATCAGATCTTCATTCACAATCACACAATCTCTTAGACATCTTCTCATCCCTTACTCCTTCTCTCTCTCTCTCTCCACATCTCCACATCTCCATCTCCATGTAGGATCTTAATTTGAACCAGTTTGCTACAGCAGGAAATGATAGTCAATACGTGGTTTATAAATAATAATAACAAATTGTGAAAAAAAACTAAACTTACTACTCTTCCTGCTCAGCAGGAAAATTCTCAGCAACAAAAGTGATAAAATTAACCTATATCTGTACCCATATGTTCATTACAATAAACTACAGTGCATTCTGAAAGTATTCAGACCCCTATTCTGGAATTGATTGCATATTTTTTTCCCCTCATCAATCTACACATTCCCCATAATGACATCATAATACCCCATAATGACATCATAATACCCCATAATGACATCATAATAGCCCATAATGACAAAAGCAGTTTTTTTAGACATTTTAGCAAATGTATATAAAAAAACTGAAATATCACATTTAGATCCTTTACTCAGTACTTTGTTGAAGCAGCGATTACAGCCTCGAGTCTTCTTGGGTGTGATGCTACAAGCTTGCCACACCTGTATCTGGGGAGTGTCTCCCATTCTACTCTGCAGATCCTCTCAAGCTCTGTCAGGTTGGATGGGGAGCTTCTCTGCACAGATATTTTCGGGTCTCTCCAGAGATGTTCGATCGAGTTCTGCACATCTATCACTCCAGTGTTAATGCTAAATTGTAATTATTTCGCCACTATGGCCTATTTATTGCCTTCCTTATCTTACCTCATTTGCACACACTGTATATAGACTTTTCTATTGTGTTATTGACTGTATGTTTGTTTATTCCATGTGTAACTCTGTGTTGTTGTATGTGTCAAACTGCTTTGCTTATCTTGGCCTGGTTGCAGTTGCAAATGAGAACTTGTTCTCAACTAGCCTACCTGGTTAAATAAAGGTGAAATAAACATGTAAAATAGTCCTGAGCGCTCTGGACCAGGTTTTCATCAAGGATCTCTCTGTACTCTGCTTCATTTCATCCCTCAATCCTGACTAGTCCCCCAGGACATGCCGGTTAAAAACATCCCCACAGTGACGCTTGATATTCAGGCCAAAGAGTTCAATCTTGGTTTCATCAGACCAGAGAATCTTGTATTTCATAGTCTGAGTGTCCTTTCGGGGACTTTTGGCAAAATCCAAGCAGGCTGTCATGTACCTTTTACTGAGGAGTGGCTTCCGTCTGGCCACTCTACCATAAAGGCCTGATTGGTGGAGTGCTGCAGAGATGGTTGTCCTTCTGGAAGGTTCTCCCACCTCCACAGAGGAACTCTCAAGCTCTGTCAGAGTGACCATCGGGTTCTTGGTCACCTCCTTGACCAAGGCCCTTCTCCCCCGATTGCTCAGTTTGGCTGGGCGGCCAACACTAGGAAGAGTCTTGGCGGTTCCAAACTTCTTCCATTTATGAATGAAGGAGGCCACTGTGATCTTGGAGACCTTCAATGCTGCAGAATCTTTTTGGGACCCTTCCCCAGATCTGTGCCTGGACACACTCCTGTCTCAGAGCTTTAGGGACCCTTCCCCAGATCTGTGCCTGGACACACTCCTGTCTCAGAGCTTTAGGGACCCTTCCCCAGATCTGTGCCTGGACACACTCCTGTCTTAGACCTTTAGGGACCCTTCCCCAGATCTGTGCCTGGACACACTCCTGTCTTAGACCTTTAGGGACCCTTCCCCAGATCTGTGCCTGGACACACTCCTGTCTCAGAGCTTTAGGGACCCTTCCCCAGATCTGTGCCTGGACACACTCCTGTCTTAGACCTTTAGGGACCCTTCCCCAGATCTGTGCCTGGACACACTCCTGTCTTAGACCTTTAGGGACCCTTCCCCAGATCTGTGCCTGGACACACTCCTGTCTTAGAGCTGGTGGTTCCTTTTAACATGAGACTTCAATATTCCAAGGTAAGAGGTTTTTAGGTTGTAGTTAATATAGTATTTATAGGACTATTTCTCTCTCTACCATTTGTATTTCATATACCTTTGACTATTGGATGTTCTTATAGGCACTTTAGTATTGCCAGTGTAACAGTATAGCTTCCGTCCCTCTCCTCGCTCCTACCTGGGCTCGAACCAGGAACACATCGACAACAGCCACCCTCGAAGCAGTGCTACCCATCGCTCCAAATAGCCGCGGGTAACTACTCCAAGTCTTAGAGCGAGTGACGTTTGAAACAGTATTAGCGCACACCTAGATAACTAGCTAGCCATTACACATTGGTTACACCAGCCATTAGACTGATAGGCTTAAAGTTATAAACAGCGCGGTGCTTGCGAAGAGCTGCTGGCAAAAATGCATGAAAGTGCTGTTTGAATGAATGATTATGGGCCTGCTGCTGCTCAGTCAGACTGCTCTATCAAATCAGACTTAATTATAACATAATAACACACAGAAATACGAGCCTTTGGTCATTAATATGGTCAAATCCGGAAACTATCAATTAGAAAACAAAATGTTTATTTCAGTGAAATACGGAACTGTTACGTATTTTATCTAACGGGTGGCATCCCTAAGTCTAAATATTCTTGTTACATTGCACAACCTTCAATGTATGTCATAATTATGTACAATTCTGGCAAATTAGTTCGCAATGAGCCAGGAGGCCCAAACTGTTGCATATACCCTGACTCTGCGTGCAATGACCACAAGAGAAGTGACACAATTTCACCTGGTTAATATTGCCTGCTAACCTGGATTTCTTTTAGCTAAATATGCAGGTTTAAAAATATATACTTCTGTGTATTGATTTTAAGAAAGGCATTGGTATTTATGGTTCGGTACAGTCGTCCAACGATGGTGCTTATTTTTGGCAAATGTGCTTTTGTTAAATCATCCCCCGGCGATTATATGCAACACAGGACACGCTAGATAAACTAGTAATATCATCAACCATGTGTAGTTAACTAGTGATTATGATTGATTAAGTTTAATGCTAGCTAGCAACTTACCTTGGCTTCTTACTGCATGCGCGTAACAGGCAGTCTCCTTGTGGAGTGCAATGAGAGGCA
>NC_143030.1:12687092-12764592 GCF_057628025.1 Oncorhynchus mykiss
CAACCTCACTGAGCTCGGCTGTTTTGCAAGGAGGAATGGGAAAAAATGTCAGTCTCTCGATGTGCAAAACTGATAGAGACATACCCCAAGCGACTTACAGCTATAATCGCAGCAAAAGGTGGCGCTACAAAGTATTAACTTAAGGGGGCTGAATAATTTTGCACGCCCAATTTTTCAGTTTTTGATTTGTTAAAAAAGTTTGAAATATCCAATAAATGTCGTTCCACTTCATGATTGTGTCCCACTTGTTGTTGATTCTTCACAAAAAAAATACAGTTTTATATCTTTATGTTTGAAGCCTGAAATGTGGCAAAAGGTCGCAAAGTTCAAGGGGGCCGAATACTTTCGCAAGGCACTGTATGTATATATGTATTTATGTATACATACATACATACATACATACATACATACATACATACATACATACATACATACATATATTACATGCATACATACATACATACATACATACATACATACATACATATATTACATGCATACATACATACATACATACATACATACGTACGTACGTATGTATTTATGTATGTATGTAATATATGTATTTGTAATTAATGTAATTAATATATATTACATATGTTATATATATATATATATATATATATATATATATATATATATATATATTACATATATTTATATTTATATGTAATATATATATTACATATATTCATATATATATGTAATATATGTAATATATATATTACATATATTCATATATATATGTAATATATATATATGTATGTATGTATATATATGTATGTGTGTGTGTGAGAGAGGAAAAAAAAAATGTAAAAAAAATATATATATATATTTTTTTACACACCACACACACACAGCTTAGTGGTTAAAACGTTGTGCCAGTAACTGAAAGGTTGCGAGATCGAATCCCAGAGCTGACAAGGTAAAAATGTGTTGTTCTGCCCCTGAACAAGGCAGTTCACCCACTGTTCCCCGGTAGGCCGTCATTGTAAATAACAATTTGTTTTGACTTGCGTAGTTAAATAACTGTAAAATAAAATATATTTATTAAGTGCCTTGTGTGTAGAATGTAACAACAAAAGAAAAAGCTGTAAAACCATGTGTTTATTTTTGTCCTCTGATGGATGCCACCCCTCCCCCCCAAAAATAATAAAAGAAATCCACTACTGGAAAAAAATATCAAAATATCATTTTTGGGTGGAGTTTTCCTTTAATAAGTAACTTACTGTTATTATTTTCAATTACAATTGCCAAAAAATAAACAAAAATAGCTTCTTAGCGAAGAGTATTTCTCAAGCAAGAATTTT
Source organism: Oncorhynchus mykiss (assembly GCF_057628025.1). Lineage (NCBI taxonomy): Eukaryota > Metazoa > Chordata > Actinopteri > Salmoniformes > Salmonidae > Oncorhynchus > Oncorhynchus mykiss. The sequence goes on from NC_143030.1 coordinate 12,688,403, forward strand.
GCAGGGGGGAACAAAAAAAAGAGTACTAGCTGTTATTGGCGGACAGTTTTTGAACTCTTTCTGATTGGTCTGTTAACTCATTTATTGCATGGTGATGTCACCAGGCAGGCCAAAACAGGCAGAAATTTCAGGTGGTCTTTTCAAACAGCTCTTACACTAAAAGGACATATCATAATTTTCACAATTTCACAGTATTATTCCTACCTCATAGGGTGTAAATATTAAACACAGGAAAATCTGCACTGGGCCTTTAAAACAAAGGGGATGCTGTCAAAAAGTCATTGAATTCCAATGGATTTACTTGTAAGTCAGAATGTCACTTAGACTCCATTTGACTTCAATTAATCGCAGTGAATTTTGCCTATAGTTATTTAAGTGGAAGTTAGGATTCACTAAAGAAAGATGAGATTCTCTGGATTGTGAAAGAGAAGGAGAGAGAGAGATGGAGGGGAGAGAGAGAGATGGAGGGGGAGAGAGAGATGGAGGGGGGGAGAGAGAGATGGAGGGGGGGAGAGAGAGATGGAGGGGGGGAGAGAGAGATGGAGGGGGGGAGAGAGAGATGGAGGGAAGGGAGAGAGATGGAGAAGGAGGGAGAGAGAGCTGAATTTCCACAGGGAAAGAAAGAATGACTGGAACGATTGAGAGACATGTTTTAAACAGCTTATTACACACCACACACACAACATACACACCATACACCATACACCACACACCGTACACCACACACCATACACCATACACCCCACACCATACACCACACACCACACACACACCACACACCATACACCACACACACACCACACACACACACCATACACCCCACACACACACACCATGCACCACACACACACACCATGCACCACACACACACACCATACACCACATACACCATACACCATACACCACACACACCATACACCACACACCACACACACACACCATACACCACACACACACACCATACACCACACACACACACCATACACCACACACACACACACCATACACCACACACACCATACACCATACACCACACACACCACACACACACACACCATACACCACACACACACCATACACCACACACACATATACACCACACACACCATACACCACACACACACACACCATACACACACACCATACACCACACACACACACCATACACCACACACACACACACCATACACCACACATACACACACCACACACACACACACCATACACCACACACACCATACACCACACACACACACCATACACCACACACACATACACCATACACCACACACACACACACCATACACCACACACCATACACCACACACACACACACACACCATACACCATACACGATTGAGAGACATGTTTTAAACAGCTTATTACACACCACACACACACACACACAACATACAACATATACACCACACACCATACACCATACACCACACACCACACACCATACACCACACACACACACCACACACCATACACCACACACCATACACCACACACACACACACACACACACCATACACCCCACACACACACACCACACACACACACACACACCATGCACCACACACACACACACACACACCATGCACCACACACACACACCATGCACCACACACACACCATACACCACATACACCATACACCACACACACCATACACCATACACCACACACACACACACCATACACCACACACACACACACCACACACACACCATACACACCATACACCACACACACACACACACCACACACACCATACCCCACACACCATACACCACACACACACACATACACCACACACACACACACACACACCATACACCACACACACACACACACACCATACACCACACACACACACCACACACCATACACCACGTACACACACCACACACCATACACTACGTACACACACCACACACCATACACCACGTACACACACACCATACACCACACACACCATACACCACTCACACACGCACCATACACCACACACACACGCACCATACACCACACACACACACCATACACCACGTACACACACACACCATACACACACACACGTACACACACCATACACCCCACATACGTACACACACACACAAAGTGGAACTAGGCTGGCACACATCCTATTCTGAATGAGACCACACACCATACACCACACACACACACACCATACACCACACACACACACACACACCATACACCACACACAGACACACCATACACCATACACCACACACACACACACCATACACCACCCACACACACACCATACACACCACACACACACACACCATACACACCACACACACACACACCATACACCACACACACACACACACCACACACCACACACACACACCACACACCATACACCACACACATACACCACACACACACCATACACCATACACCACACACACACACACACACACACACACACACACACCATACACCACACACACACACACACACACACACCATACACCATACACCACACACACACACACATACACCACACACCATACACCACACACACCATACACCACACACACACACACACACACACACCATACTCCACACACACCATACACCACACACACACCATACACCACACACACACCATACACCACGTACACACACCACATACCACACACACCATACACCACGTACACACACCACATACCACACACACCATACACCACACACACCATACACCACACACCATACACCACACACACGCACCATACACCACACACACACACACCATACACCACGTACACACACCACATACCACACACACCATACACCACGTACACACCACATACTACACACACACCATACACCACACACACCATACACCATACACCACACACACGCACCATACACACACACACACACACCATACACCACACACACACACACCATACACCATACACCACACACACACACACCATACACCACCCACACACACACCATACACACCACACACACCATACACACCACACACACCACACACACACACACCATACACCACACACACACACACACACCATACACCACACACACACACACACCATACACACACACACCATACACCACACACACACACACACCATACACCATACACCACACACACACACCATACACCACACACACACACACACACACACACACACACACACCATACACCATACACCATACACCACACACACCATACACCACACACACCATACACCACACACACACCATACACCACACACCATACACCACGTACACACACCACACACCATACACCACGTACACACACCACATACCACACACACCATACACCACGTACACACACCACATACCACACACACCATACACCACGTACACACACCACATACACCACACACACCATACACCACACACCATACACCACACACACACACCATACACCACACACACACACCACACACACGTACACACACACACAAAGTGGAACTAGGCTGGCACACATCCTATTCTGTATGAGACCATACACCACACACACGTACACACACACACCATACACACACACACACGTACGCACACACCATACACCACACACACACCATACACCATACACCACACACACACACACACACACACCATACACCACACACACACACACACACACCATACACCATACACCACACACACACACACATACACCACACACCATACACCACACACACCATACACCACACACACACACACACACCATACTCCACACACACCATACACCACACACACACCATACACCACACACCATACACCACGTACACACACCACATACCACACACACCATACACCACGTACACACACCACATACCACACACACCATACACCACACACACCATACACCACACACCATACACCACACACACGCACCATACACCACACACACACACACCATACACCACGTACACACACCACATACCACACACACCATACACCACGTACACACACCACATACCACACACACACCATACACCACACACACCATACACCATACACCACACACACGCACCATACACACACACACACACACACACCATACACCACACACACACACACCATACACCATACACCACACACACACACCATACACCACCCACACACACACCATACACACCACACACACACACACCATACACACCACACACACACACCATACACCACACACACACACACACACACACCATACACCACACACACACACACACCATACACACACACACACCATACACCACACACACACACCATACACCATACACCACACACACACACCATACACCACACACACACACATACACCACACACACACACACACACCATACACCACACACACCACACACACCATACACCACACACACCATACACCACACACACACCATACACCACACACCACGTACACACACCACACACCATACACCACGTACACACACCACATACCACACACACCATACACCACGTACACACACCACATACACCACACACACCATACACCACACACCATACACCACACACACACACCATACACCACACACACACACCACACACACGTACACACACACACAAAGTGGAACTAGGCTGGCACACATCCTATTCTGTATGAGACCATACACCACACACACGTACACACACACACCATACACACACACACACGTACGCACACACCACACACATACACCACACACACGTACACACACCATACACACACACACCATACACCCCACATACGTACACACACACACAAAGTGGAACTAGGCTGGCGCACATCCTATTCTGTATGAGACCACACACCATACACCACACACATGTACACACACCATACACTACACACACACGTACACACACACCATACACCCCACACACACGTACACACAAACACGTACACACACACACACAAAGTGGAACTAGGCTGGCACACATCCTATTCTGTATGAGACCTGTCGTCACTGGTGGATCAGACACAACAGTGATGTCATCACCAGGATGAGGCTGTCTGAGTGTTCCTGCTCAACCAGTCGAACAGGGGCAACCAGTTCTATTTTTAGCTCGGGTCTTCCCTCCCACTTTCTACCTGAATAAACACCTGGGGAGGTGTGTGTGTGTGTTCTCAGGTGGAGTGTGATGACATACGAGCTTCCCACCAAACACTGTCCAATGAGAGTGAAAGGGGGAGGGTAGACAGACAGACGGACAGAGAGAGGCAGACAGATCTGCATGTCTTCCTGGAAAAGGTGTGTCCTCTTACACACCTGAGTGGGCGTGGCTTAGGATCAGGCCCTGAGCGAAAGAGGAAGTATGTAGAAACAGTTTAGATCAACACAGAGAAGGTATACGTAACGTTGGGCTGTTCACTTACCAGAGGGAGAGAGCTGGGATTAATGGAGACTGGACAAGAGAAAAGAAAGTGATGTTTGATGGAGAACCTCATTGTCTTTCTGACAGAGAGAGGGTGACAGAGAGAGGGTGACAGAGAGAGGGTGACAGAGAGAGGGTGACAGAGAGAGGGTGACAGAGAGAGGGTGACAGAGAGAGAGAGGGAGAGAAAGTGGCAGAGAGAGAGAGAGAGAGAGAAAGTGGCAGAGAGAGAGAGAGTGGCAGAGAGAGAGAAAGAGAAAGTGGCAGAGAGAGAAAGAGAAAGTGGCAGAGAGAGAGAAAGAGAAAGTGGCAGAGAGAGAGAGAGAAAGTGGCAGAGAGAGAGAGAGAGAGAAAGTGGCAGAGAGAGAGAGAGAGAAAGTGGCAGAGAGAGAGAGAGAGTGGCAGAGAGAGAGAGAGAGAGAGAAAGTGGCAGAGAGAGAGAGAGAGAGAGAAAGTGGCAGAGAGAGAGAGAGAGAGAAAGTGGCAGAGAGCGAGAGAGAGAGAGAAAGTGGCAGAGAGAGAGAGAAAGTGGCAGAGAGAGAGAGAAAGTGGCAGAGAAGTGGCAGAGAGAGAGACAGAAGTGGCAGAGAGAGAAAGTGGCAGAGAGAGAGAGAGAGAGAGAGAGCCATCATGCCAAGGTTCTGTCCTGCTTGTGTATGTTGCCTGTCCCCCCAGCTATTCCTCTCTGAGGGGGGAGGACAGGGGGGTGATCATCAACTCAGCCACTCAGACAAACTGGAGACCAGCTACACTGAGAAATCACAGCACTACCACACACAGGTCTGTTTGAGTGTGTGTGTGTGTTTGTGAGTGAATTAAACCTCAACATAGCAATGGCATAACTCTGTTTCACTCAATACATTTTTTATCTATAAGGTGCTATGAATGTTTATTGCTTGACATTGTGTATTTACAGTGTGTTGTCGTTGAATCTCTCTCCTGCTGCTAACATATAGCATAGAAACCAACATGTCGTCGTTTGACAGACAGCCCGGCTCTTTCCTTGACGACAGTAGATAAGCGTGATTGGCTGAGGCAGGTGTTCCATGGTGCTGTTATCTATGACCTCACAGCTCAGGTGATTTAGTAGGAGAACCTTGACCCTCATCCCTTTCTCTCTCCCTTTATCTCAGCACAGTATTTCTGTCCTCTTTTTCACAAGGTATCAGCATTTATTGTCTCATGTCCTCTCTCTCTCTGCCTGTCTCTCTCTCTCTCTCTCCCTCTCTGCCATGATTGTTATAACTCTGCCTGGGTTTTCCTGGGGTCACAGATGTATACATGACTGTAAGTGGCTTTGGATGAAAGCATCTGCTAAATGGCATACAGTATATTGTTGTTATCTACTAGATATCTCTATAGCTGTACACACACAGGATGATTTTTAATATACTCTGTCTCTATTTGTCTGCGCACACTTAGATTAGATTGTTAGTGCCGTGATGGGGCAGTGAATTAGATTTACCGTTGTCCCAGAGGTGATTCTCTCTCGTTACTCTCACTCCTCATCACTGTTCCAGAGAGAGAGAGACAGGAAGGAGGGGGAAGGGAAAGAGGTGATAGAGAGAGAGAGAGACCAATACCAAGTGAGACCAGACCAAAGGAGAGAGAAGGAAGAGGTGGAAAGGGGGAAGTGTTCTGTTTTGTGCCTCACCTCACCTCTCCTGACCTAAGAGGAAGTGTTCTGTAGCAGTGTTCTGTGCCTCACCTCACCTCTCCTGACCTAAGAGGAAGTGTTCTGTAGCAGTGTTCTGTGCCTCACCTCACCTGACCTAAGAGGAAGTGTTCTGTAGCAGTGTTCTGTGCCTCACCTCACCTCTCCTGACCTAAGAGGAAGTGTTCTGTAGCAGTGTTCTGTGCCTCACCTCACCTGACCTAAGAGGAAGTGTTCTGTAGCAGTGTTCTGTGCCTCACCTCACCTCTGCTGACCTAAGAGGAAGTGTTCTGTTCTGTAGCAGTGTTCTGTGCCTCACCTCTCCTCTCCTGACCTAAGAGGAAGTGTTCTGTTCTGTAGCAGTGTTCTGTGCCTCACCTCTCCTCTCCTGACCTAAGAGGAAGTGTTCTGTTCTGTAGCAGTGTTCTGTGCCTCACCTCTCCTCTCCTGACCTAAGAGGAAGTGTTCTGTTCTGTAGCAGTGTTCTGTGCCTCACCTCTCCTCTCCTGACCTAAGAGGAAGTGTTCTGTTCTGTAGCAGTGTTCTGTGCCTCACCTCTCCTCTCCTGACCTAAGAGGAAGTGTTCTGTTCTGTAGCAGTGTTCTGTGCCTCACCTCTCCTCTCCTGACCTAAGAGGAAGTGTTCTGTTCTGTAGCAGTGTTCTGTGCCTCACCTCACCTCTCCTTCTGACCTAAGAGGAAGTGTTTTCTTGCCGAAAGTGCCTCACCTCAAAAACAAGACAAGACATGTTTATCTAGTTTGACTCTTCTGCATTGAGAAAGAGTATCACCTCTCTGGATTTAGACAGAGAGAGGAAAGGAAGAGAGGAGTGTGGAAGGAGAGGAAGAGAGGAGTGTGGAAGGAGAGGAAGAGAGGAGTGTGGAAGGAGAGGAAGAGAGGAGTGTGGAAGGAGAGGAAGAGAGGAGTGTGGAAGGAGAGGAAGAGAGGAGTGTGGAAGGAGAGGAAGAGAGGGGTGTGGAAGGAGAGGAAGATAATTATACTTCATGTTGAGAGTGAATGTGTCGTGTCATCATTGCAAGTGTGGTAGCTAGCCATGCATTGAGACACTACCTAGCTCTGAGTCATAATGACGGCAATCTGTGTGTTTGTGTGTGTGTCTGCTATGCAAAGGGGGCCAGGTTCAACTGGCAAGTGCTTGCTTTTTGAGTGAGAGGATGAGCGTATACAGTTGAAGTCGGAAATGTACATTCACTTAGGTTGGAGTCATTTAAACTTGTTTTTCAACCACTCCACAAATTTCTTGTCAACAAACTATAGTGTTGGCAAGTCGGTTAGGACATCTACTTTGTGCATGACACAAATAATTTTCCCAACAATTGTTTACAGACAGATTATTTCACATATAATTCACTGTATCACAATTCCAGTGGGTCAGAAGTTTACATACACTAAGTTGACTGTGCCTTTAAACCGCTTGGTAAGTTCCAGTAAATGATGTCATGGTTTTAGAAGCTTCTGATAAATGATATCAAAGAGCCTGAGTCAATTTGAGGTGTACCTGTGGATGTATTTCAAGGCCTACCTTCAAACTCAGTGCCTCTTTGCTTGACATCATGGGAAAATTTAAAAGAAATCAGCCAAAACCTCAGAAAAAAAATGTAGTCCTCCACAAGTCTGGTTCATCCTTGGGAGCAATTTCCAAACGCCTGAAAGTACCACGTTCATCTGTACAAATAATAGTACGCAAGTATAAACACCATGTAACCACGCAGCCGTCATACCGCTCAGGAAGGAGACGCGTTCTGTCTCCTAGAGATGAACGTACTTTGACGCGTAAAGTGCAAATCAATCCCAGAACAACAGCAAAGGACCTTGTGAAGATGCTGAAGGAAACGGGTACAAAAGTATCTATATCCACAGTAAAACGAGCCCTATATCGGCATAACCTGAAAGGCCGCTCAGCAAGGAAGAAGCCACCGCTCCAAAACAGCCATAAAAAAGCCAGACTACGGTTTGCAACTGCACATGGGGACAAAGATCATACTTTTTGGAGAAATGTCCTCTGGTCGGATGAAACAAAAATACAACTGTTTGGCCATAATGACCATAGTTATGTTTGGAGGAAAAAGGGGGAGGGTTGCAAGCTGAAGAACACCATCCCAACCGTGATGCACGGGGGTGGCAACATGTTGTGGGGGTGCTTTGCTGCAGGAGGGACTGGTGCACTTCACAAAATAGATAACATCATGGGGAGAAAAATTATGTGGATATATTGAAGCAACATCTCAAGACATCAGTCAGGAAGTCAAAGCTTGGTCGCAAATGGGTCTTCCAAATGGACAATGACCCCAAGCATACTTCCAAAGTTGTGGCAAAATGGCTTAAGGACAACAAAGTCAAGGTATTGGAGTGGACATCACAAAGCCCTGACCTCAATCCTATAGAACGTTTGTGGGCAGAACTGAAAAAGCTTGTGCGAGCAAGGAGGCCTACAACCTTACTCAGTCACAGAAGCTCTGTCAGGAGGAATGGGCCAAAATTCACCCAACTTATTGTGGGAAGCTTGTGGAAGGCTACCCAAAACGTTTGGCCCAAGTGAAACAATTTAAAGGCAATGCTACCAAATACTAATTGAGTGTATGTAAACGTCTGACCCACTGGGAATGTGATGAAAGAAATAAAAGCTGAAATAAATCATTCTCTCTACTATTATTCTGACCTTTCACATTCTTAAAATAAAGTGGTGATCCTAACTAAGACAGGGCATTTTTACTCTAATTAAATGTCAGGAATTGTGACAAACTGAGTTGAAATGTATTTGGCTAAGGTGTATTTAATCTTCCGACTTCAAATGTATGTGTGTGTGTGTGTGTGTCTGACGTACCTACCCTTTGTACCCAGCAGAGTCTCTCAGTGCCCAGCTTTAAACACACACGTACGCACATACAAACACTGAAGGTGTGAGCAGAGCTGTGAAACATATGGGTCCATTTTCACCTTGTGCACCGGGGAAGTCGCACACGCTCACACACACACACACACACAGTTGCGCTGCCAATGCTGTCAGTTTGTGTGTGTTCAGCATTATTATAATTCCATGTATAACACTTGTATTTTCATCAACATTTGTGATAAGTATTTATTTTATAAATGTTTATTTTGAGTATTTCTGTACATTGATGTGGCTCTCTGCAAAATCACCGGATGTTTTGGAAGCAAAACATTACTGAACAACGCACCAATGTAAACTGAGATTTTTGGATATAAATATGAACTTTATCGAACAAAACATACATTTATTGTGTAACATGAAGTCCTATGAGTGTCATCTGATGAAGATCATCAAATGTTAGTGATTAATTTTTATCTCTTTCTGCTTTTTGTGACTCCTCTCTTTGGCTGGAAAAATGGCTGTGTTTTTCTGTGACTAGTTGCTGACCTAACATAATCGTTTGGTGTGCTTTCGTCTTTTTTTTTTCTTTTTGAAATCGGACTCTGTGGTGGGATTAACAACAAGCTTATTTTTTTTTTAAATGGTGTAATACTTGTATGTTTAAGGAATTTTAATTATGAGTTTTCTGTTGTTTTGAATTTGGCGCCCTGCACTTCCGCTGGCTGTTGTCATGTCGCATCCCGTTAGCGGGATTTCAGCCGTAAAAAGTTAACAAATCACATCCCTCTCTTAGCAAATCACATCCTTCTCTTCCATAGTGTGGATCCTCCAGCTCTGTAGTTTGTTGACTTTCCAAGTTACAGCATTTCCTTTAGAACATTTTTAATGACATCACAAAATAGCAAACAAAATTACATTAGTGTTCTACAGACCTCGGACCATTCCCCACGTTCTACGTTCTAAATATTGTTCCAGTATTCACTTTTGAACGTGTTGAGTTTCAGCGGTAAAAAGGTCTGTTGAGACAAACAACGTTCCTTTAGAGAATGTTGAGAGCACAGACTTGTGTCTTCTCCCTTGATTTACAACAGGACGTGAGTTGTTAATCCCCGCTAGTTCGTTCTTTCCCCCCTCTACGGGTGAAAGGGGGTCTGATTTAAGTTACTCATTGCAAACCTATTCTGACCTATTTCGATCCTCGTGGTCAGTCATGACAGTCCCTCTCTGGTGGGTTCAATCTTGGAAGGATTCTGCAAGTCGCAGAATTTTTACACTTTTTGTACGAGAATGACCACGGGATGTCCTGGTTGTGGATCGTCCTGACAGGACATACTCCTGCTCTCTCTTTTTAAGGCAGCACATACCAGTACAAACCTGTACTAACTGGTAATACCCGATTTCAATGTTATCTCACGTGTTCTTAGACAAAGATAAAAATCCCAAACACATCAATCTGTCCTGTAATAGGAGGTTATATAGTTTTCTGGAAGTGGTGTTGTCATATCAACAGAGGAGAACAGGGCATCATGTACCCATATAAATATCTTGTTGGAGCTAAATGTAACTGAATTTTATGATTTGAATAGTTGCCAGATGTTTCCTGATTATACAGTATCTTCTATGACATCTCACCCCCACACACACCCTCTCTCGCTAACACGCAAGCATGCACCTCCACCCCCACACACACCCTCCGAGCCCTAACTCAACCCTCTCTCTCTCTCTCTCTCTCCATAGAAAAGTGTGAAGGAGGGGATCCTATTGAAACAGACTAGCTCATTCCAGAGATGGAAAAGGAGGTTCTTCAAATTGAGAGGAAGGACACTTTACTATGCCAAAGACTCAAAGGTGACCCATATTTTACTATGCCAAAGACTCAAAGGTGACCCATATTTTTGAAGAAGGTTTTTACTTGTAAATGGCTTTGATATGTGGTTGTTTTTACCTTAACCTGTCTACGATACTGGTTCCCAATTGGGGATCAACCCTCCCACGTTCAGCTGAAACGGTGGCGCATGGAACGCAAAAATATTCTTAAAAATGTTTAACCTCCACACATTAACAAGTCCAATAGCTCAAATGAAAGATAAACACCTTGTTCATCTAGCCAGCAAGTCAGATTTCTAAAATGTTTTACGGCGAAAACATAGCACATATATATGTAAAACCACCACCAGACACAGCTCATTTCAATAGCCAAAACATGCAATCAACAAACGCAGGATTAAAAAATAAATCGCTCACTAACCTTTTGAAAATCTTCATCAGATGACAGTAATATGACATATTACACAGTACATATTTTTTTTTTTCAATAATATGCCATTTATATCCATAAATGTCCATTTACAGTGAGTTCACCTTCAGAAATTACTCAAAAATGCCCGCAGGAAATCTATGTAGCGCGGCAAGATAACGTAAATAGACATCATAAACTTTGACTAAATATACATGTTCTACATATAGTTAGAAAGATACACTGCTTCTTTATGCAACCGCTGTGTTAGATTTATTTTTAACATTACAGAAATCGCACACTATTCCATATGCTGAGACAGCGCTCAGTTCCAAGCTACATTTCCACGTAATGTTGGAGTCAACAGAAACACAGATTTAAGCATAAATATTCCCTTACCTTCGATGGTCTTCGTTCAGAATGTTCTGGAAGGCTTCATACTTACCCAATACATCGTTTGGTTTCAAGTCTTGCGTTTTTGTATTAGCTACTGCTAATAACATCAGCTGAAATGCACCCAAAACGTCCTCTGGTCCGGAAAAGTTGCGCATCAAAACTTCAAAATTACACATTATATGTCGACTAAACAGGTCAAACTAAGTGCAGAAGCAAGCTTTATGATGTTTTAGACACGCAAAACAAACTTCAATTCAATCGGCCATCGTCTGCCCTTCTCTTGAGTGCTGGAACAAAGGAATGGCTGGGACCAATTCGCGCCCATACGCACAGCCTATTCTCTCGTGGCACGCACTAATTTCACTCCCATAGGGTCAATTCTCCCAGAATCATAACTGGTTGGGAAGGGTGGGGGCCATGACGTCAAAGTTGCTCCAACTTTCATGGCCACAAAAACTAGTTTGGAAGAATGCCTGCCCTGTGAGTTCTTACAGACATAATTACAGACATAATTCCAACGGTTTTAGAATCTTTAGAGTGTTTTCTATCCAATAATAATTTTTATTTGCATATATTAGCAATTTTTGACAGATTTTTTTTCCAGTTTACTAGGGGTACCCAATCTCTCCAAAGGGGGCGTATGTCTGCCATATCCTTAACAGGTTTTGAATTCCCTGACTAAGTTGCTCTGGATAAGTGTCTGCTCAATGGCTGAAATGCGTTTGTATTACTTCCCTCTTCATTACATTGGCTTTGACGTGAACTTTTTATTACACTTTTTATTACAAAATTATAATTTTTTTTTTTTTTTCAAGTCTCTGATATTTGACGAGGTGGACCTATCAGACGCCAGCGTGGCCGAGACCAGCACCAAGAACATCAACAACAGCTTTACGGTAACCATGACGACACACTACTTCCTCTACCGTAACCAAGACCACAGCTGCACTGCGAATATGATACTCTCTCCATTCTTGTATATTCTGCTAATCTATACTTTCTCTCTCTCAATTCCATTCAATTAAATGCAAAGGGCTTTATTGACATGGGAAACATGTGTTAACATTGCCAAAGCAAGTGAGGTAGATAATAAACAAAAGTGAAATGAACAATTAAAAGTGAACAGTAAATATTACACTCACAGAAGTTCCAGAAGAATAAAGACATTTCAAATATCATATTATGTCTCTATAAATATATAGTGTTGTAACGATGTGTAAAAGGGAAAATAACTAAACATAAATATGGGTTGTATTTACAATGGTGTGTGTTCTTCACTGGTTGCCCTTTTCTCGTGGCAACAGGTCACAAATCTTGCTGCTGTGATGGCACACTGTGGAATTTCACCCAGTAGATATGGGAGTTTTTCAAATTTGGATTTGTTTTCGAATTCTTTGTGGATCTGTGTAATCTGAGGGAAATATGTCTCTCTAATATGGTCATACATTGGGCAGGAGGTTAGGAAGTGCAGCTCAGTTTCCACCTCATTTTGTGGGCAGTGAGCACATAGCCTGTCTTCTCTTGAGAGCCATGTCTGCCTACGGTGGCCTTTCTCAATAGCAAGGCTATGCTCACTGAGTCTGTACATAGTCAAAGCTTTCCTTAAGTTTGGGTCAGTCACAGTGGTCAGAAATTCTGCTTCTGTTTATTCTCTGTTTAGGGCCAAATAGCATTCTAGTTTGCTCTGTTTTTTTGTGAAATATTTCCTGTGTGTCAAGTAATTATCTTTTTGTTTTCTCATGATTTGTTTGGGTCTAATTGTGCTGCTGTCCTGGGGCTCTGTGGGGTCTGTTTGTGTTTTGTGAACAGAGCCCCAGGACCAGCTTGCTTAGGGGACTCTTCTCCAGGTTCATCTGTAGGTGATAGCTTTGTTATGGAAGGTTTGGGAATCGCTTCCTTTTAGGTGGTTGTAGAATTTAACTGCTCTTTTCTGGGTTTTGATACTTAGCGGGAATCTGCCTAATTCTGCTCTGCATGCATTATTTGGTGTTGTACGAGGAGGATATTTTTGCAGAATTCTGAATGCAGTCTCAGTTTGGCCTTTGTCCCATTTTGTGAATTGTTGGTTGGTGAGCGGACCCCAGACCTCACAACCAAAAAGGGCAATAGGTTCTATGACTGATTCAAGTATTTTTAGCCAGATCATAATTGGTATGTCAAATTTTATGTTCCTTTTGATGGCATAGAATGCCCTTCTTGCCTTGTCTCTCAGATCGTTCACAGCTTTGTGGAAGTTACCTGTGGCGCTGATGTTTAGGCCAAGGTATGTATAGTTTTTTGTGTGCTCTAGAGCAACGGTGTCTAGATGAAATTAGTATTTGTAGTTCTGGCAACTGGACCTTTTTTGGAACACCATTATTTTTGTCTTACTGAGATTTACTGTCAGGGCCCAGGTCTGTCAGGGCCCAGGTCTGTCAGGGCCCAGGACTGACAGAATCTGTGCAGAAGATCTAGGTGCTGCTTGTAGGCCGTCCTTGGTTGGGGACAGAAGCACCAGATCATCAGCAAACAGTAGACAAATGACTTCAGATTCTAGAAGGGTGAGGCCAGGTGCTGCAGACTGTTCTAGATGCCCTTTGCCTTTGTTTTGGTTTGTTTGTTTGTCAATTAGGATGTGCAGGGTGAATACGTGGTCTGCCGTAGAGTCATTTGGAAAAAAGCCAATTTGACATTTGCTCAGTACATTGTTTTCATTGAGGAAATGTACGAGTCTGCTATTAATGATAATGCAGAGGATTTTCCCAAGGTCGCATATCCCACGGTAGTTATTCACTCTCAATTCAATTCAAGGGGCTTTATAACTCTCTTTTGTGACTCTCTTCTTTTTTTTTTTTACTCTTTGACTCGCTCTCTCTTTCCAGGTGATCACTCCGTTCAGGAAGCTGATGCTATGTGCAGAGAGCAGGAAGGAGATGGAGGATTGGATTGGTGCTCTGAAGTCTGTACAGAAATGGGAGACTTACGAGGTAAACTTTTCTAACCTCCATCCTCTCTACCCTCCTCCCCTCCATCCTCTCTACCCCTCCATCCTCTCTACCCCTCCTCCCCTCTATCCCTCCATCCTCTCTACCCCTCCTCCCCTCTATCCCTCCATCCTCTCTATCCCTCCTCCCCTCTATCCCTCCTCCCCTCTATCCCTCCTCCCCTCTATCCCTCCATCCTCTCTATCCCTCCATCCTCTCTACCCCTCCATCCTCTCTATCCCTCCATCCTCTCTATTCCTCCATCCTCTCTATCCTCCTCCCCTCTATCCCTCCTCCCCTCTATCCCTCCTCCCCTCTATCCCTCCATCCTCTCTATCCCTCCTCCCCTCTATCCCTCCATCTCTCTACCCTCCTCCCCTCTATCCCTCCTCCCCTCTATCCCTCCTCCCCTCTATCCCTCCTCCCCTCTATCCCTCCTCCCCTCTATCCCTCCTCCCCTCTATCCCTCCTCCCCTCTATCCCTCCTCCCCTCTATCCCTCCATCCTCTCTATCCCTTCTCCCCTCTATCCCTCCTCCCCTCTATCCCTCCTCCCCTCTATCCCTCCTCCCCTCTATCCCTCCTCCCCTCTATCCCTCCATCCTCTCTATCCCTCCATCCTCTCTATCCCTCCATCCTCTCTACCCCTCCATCCCTCTATCCCTCCATCCCTCTATCCCTCTATCCCTCTATCCCTCCATCCCTCTATGCCTCCATCCCTCTATGCCTCTATCCCTCCATCCTCTCTACCCCTCCACCCCTCTATCCCTCCATCCCTCTATCCCTCTATCCCTCCATCCCTCCATCCCTCTATCCCTCTATCCCTCTATGCCTCCATCCCTCCATCCTCTCTATCCCTCCATCCCTCCATCCCTCTATCCCTCCATCTCTCTACCCTCCTCCCCTCTACCCCTCCATCCTCTCTATCCCTCCATCTCTCTACCCTCCTCCCCTCTATCCCTCCATCCCTCTATCCCTCCATCTCTCTACCCTCGTCCCCTCTATCCCTCCATCCCTCTATCCCTCCATCTCTCTACCCTCCTCCCCTCTACCCCTCCATCCTCTCTATCCCTCCATCCCTCTATCCCTCCATCTCTCTACCCTCCTCCCCTCTATGCCTCCACCCCTCCATCCTCTCTATCCCTCCATCCCTCTATCCCTCCACCTCTCTACCCTCTACCCCTCCATCCTCTCTATCCCTCCATCCCTCTATCCCTCCATCTCTCTACCCTCCACCCCTCCATCCTCTCTATCCCTCCATCCCTCTATCCCCCCCATCTCTCTACCCTCCACCCCTCCATCCTCTCTATCCCTCCATCCCCTCTATCCCCCCATCTCTCTACCCTCCACCCCTCCATCCTCTCTATCTTTCCATCCCTCTATCCCTCCATCTCTCTACCCTCCACCCCTCCATCCTCTCTATCCCTCCATCCCTCTATCCCTCCATCTCTCTACCCTCCACCCCTCCATCCTCTCTACCCCTCCACCCCTCCATCCTCTCTATCCCTCCATCCCTCTATCCCTCCATCTCTCTACCCTCCTCCCCTCTATCCCTCCATCCTCTCTATCCCTCCATCCCTCTATCCCTCCATCTCTCTACCCTCCTCCCCTCTATCCCTCCATCCCTCCATCCCCTCTATCCCCCCATCCCTCTGTCCCTCCTCCCCTCTATCCCTCCATCTTCTATATCCCTCTATCCTCAATCATTTCCATCCCTTCATTGATTCACTCTTTTCACCTGTTGGCCTCCCATGCTTCTAAAAGGGGCATCTTATGATATGTATGTAGGTATGATGTTTATTTAACATCGGTGGTAACAATGTATTTTCCGGGCCTCTCGAGTGGCTCAGTGGTCTAGGCACTCCATCGCAGTGTTAGCTGTGAAACTATAGATCCTGGTTCGCATCCCGGCTGCAACCGGGAGACCCATGGGGCGGCGCACAATTGGCCCAGAGTCGCCCGAGTTAGTGGAGGGTTTGGCTGGCAAGGATTTCCTTGTCCCATGGTGCACTAGCAACTCCTGTGGTGGGCCGGGTGTAGTGCACGCTGACACGGTCGCCTGGTGCACGGTGTTTCCCCCGGAACATCGGTGTGGCTAGCTTCCGGGTTAAGCGGGCATTGTGTCAAGAAGCAGTTTTTCGGATGACGCAGGGCTCTGGACCTTTGCCTCTCCTGAGCGTACGGGAGTTGCAGCGATGAGACAAGACTGTAACTACCAATTGGATACCACAAAATTGGGGAGAAAAAGGGGTAAAACAATTACCTTATACTTTAGTGTCCTCAGACACTAAATTGTTTCTCTCTCTATCTCTCTCTCTCTCTCTCTAGACCAGTCTATTAAATATGGAACATTTCTCTGGGATGCATAACTGGTATGCCTGTTCCCACGCCAGACCCACCTTCTGTAACGTCTGCAGAGAGGCCCTCTCCGGAGTCACCTCACACGGACTGTCCTGTGAAGGTCAGTGACTTGATGTTTCCATGTGCATCTTTACAGACATTGTGGCATCTTTACAGACATTGTGGCATCTTTACAGTCATTGTGGCATCTTTACAGACATTGTGGCATCTTTACAGACATTTTGTCATCTTTACAGACATTTTGTCATCTTTACAGACATTGTGGCATCTTTACAGACATTGTGGCATCTGTACAGACATTTTGGCATCTGTACAGACATTGTGGCATCTTTACAGACATTGTGGCATCTTTACAGACATTGTGGCATCTTTACAGACATTGTGGCATCTTTACAGACATTGTGGCATCTTTACAGACATTGTGGCATCTTTACAGTTATTGTGGCATCTTTACAGACATTGTGGCATCTTTACAGACATTGTGGCATCTTTACAGACATTGTGGCATCTTTACAGACATTGTGGCATCTTTACAGACATTGTGGCATCTTTACAGTCATTGTGGCATCTTTACAGTCATTGTGGCATCTTTACAGTCATTGTGGCATCTTTACAGACATTGTGGCATCTTTACAGACATTGTGGCATCTTTACAGACATTGTGGCATCTTTACAGACATTGTGGCATCTTTACAGACATTGTGGCATCTTTTTACTGTTTTGTTAGACTGGTTTGTCGATCTCTAAACAGATACTATTCTCTCTCACACCAGTGTGTAAGTTCAAGGCCCATAAGCGCTGTGCGGTGCGCTCCACCAACACCTGTAAATGGACCACGCTGGCCTCCATAGGAAATGACATCATGGAGGATGAGGATGGGGTGGGTAATGTAGTTCTCTTAGTTATAACCCAAATCCTTAAGTTGTTTTCCTCAACAGTTGAGATTCGAATCATTCTGTTGTGTAGATCCACCTATTTGCCTCAAATAAAACAAATCTGATATTCCTTAATTAAATATTTCTCTGTGTTCCCTGTAGGTACAGTACATTCTGAAAGTATTCAGACCCCTTGACTTTTTCCACATTTTGTTACGTTACAGCCTTATTCTAAAATCAATGTTTATCATCATCAATCTACACACAATACCCCATAATGACAAAGCAAAAACAGGTTTTTAGAAATGTTTATTTATTACAAATATAAAACTGAAATATTACTTTTACATAAGAACCTTCACTCAGTACTTTGTTAAAGCACCTTTGGCATCGATTACAGCCTCGAGTCTTCTTGGGTATGACGCTACAAGCTTGGCACACCTGTATTTGTGGAGTTTCTCCCATTCTTCTCTGCAGATCCTATCAAGCTCTGTCAGGTTGGATGGGGAGTGTTGCTGCTCAGCTATTTTCAGGTCTCTGCAGAGATGTTCAATCGGGTTAAAGTCTGGCTTCTGGCTGGGCCACTCAAGGACATTCAGAGATTTGTCCAGAAGCCACTCCTGCATTGTCTTGGCTGTGTGCTTAGAGTCGTTGTTCTGTTGGAAGGTGAACCTTTGCCCCAGTCTGAGGTCCTGAACGCTCTGGAGCAGGTTTTCATCAAGGATCTCCCTGTACTTTGTGCCATTCATCTTTCCCTTGATCCTGACTAGTCTCCCAGTCGCTGCCACTGAAAAACATCCCCACAGCATGAGGCTGTCACCACCATGCTTCACCGTAGGGATGGTGCCAGGTTTCCTCCACACGTAACGATTGGCATTCAGGTCAAAGAGTTATATCTTGGTTTCATCAGACCAGGGTGGTCTGTCATGTGCCTTTTACTGAGTAGTGGCTTCCGTCTGGCCACTCTACCATAAAGGCCTGATTGGTGGAGTGCTGCAGAGATGGTTGTCCTTCTGGAAGGTTCTCCCTTCTCCACAGAGAAACTCTGGAGCTCTGTCAGAGTGACCATCAGGTTCATGGTCACCTCCCTGACCATGCTCAGTTTGGCCGGACGGCCAGCTCTAGGAAGAGTCTTGGTACTTCTAAACTTCTTCCATGTAATAATTTTTGGGTACCCTTCCCCAGATCAGTGCTGTGACATAAGTCTCGGAGCTCTATAGACAGTTCTTGTGACCTCATGGCTTGGTTTTTGCTCTGACATGCACTGTCAACTGTGGGACCTTATATAGACAGGTGTGTGCCTTTCCAAATCATGTCCAATAAGTTTAATTTACCACAGGTGGACTCCAATCAAGTTGTAGAAACATCTCAAGGATGGTCAATGGAAACATGATGCACCTGAGTTCAATGTTGAGTCTCATAGCAAAGGGTCTGAATACTTACGTAAATAAGATGTTTCTGTTTTATTATAAATGTTTAATTTGAAAACATTTCTAAAAACCTGTTTTCGCTTTGTCATTATGGGGTATTGTGACGTCATTATGGGGTATTGTGACTCCATTATGGGGTATTGTTATGTCATTATGGGGTATTGTTATGTCATTATGGGGTATTGTGATGTCATTATGGGGTATTGTGATGTCATTATGGGGTATTGTGATGTCATTATGGGGTATTGTGATGTCATTATGGGGTATTGTGATGTCATTATGGGGTATTGTGATGTCATTATGGGGTATTGTTATGTCATTATGGGGTATTGTTATGTCATTATGGGGTATTGTTATGTCATTATGGGGTATTGTTATGTCATTATGGGGTATTGTGACTCCATTATGGGGTATTGTTATGTCATTATGGGGTATTGTTATGTCATTATGGGGTATTGTGACGCCATTATGGGGTATTGTGACTCCATTATGGGGTATTGTGACTCCATTATGGGGTATTGTGACGCCATTATGGGGTATTGTGACGCCATTATGGGGTATTGTGACGCCATTATGGGGTATTGTGACGTCATTATGGGGGCTTGTGATGTCATTATGGGGTATTGTGTTTAGATTGATGAGGATTATTTTTAATACGTTTTCGAATAAGGCTGGAAAGTCAGTCAGTCAGTGCTAAATGTGTGTGGTGTTTAATCACCCTTCATCCCCCTCTACCCACCCTCCCCCCCGTCTCCCCCCCAGGTGTCCATGCCTCACCAGTGGTTAGAAGGGAACCTGCCGGTCAGTGCTAAGTGTGTGGTGTGTGATCGTAACTGTGGCAGTGTCAGGAGACTGCAGGACTGGAGGTGTCTATGGTGCACAGCTATTGTGAGTACACACACACACACACAAACACACAGACACAAACACACAGACACACACACACACACACACACACACAGACACACACACACACACACACACACACACACACACACACACACATAGAGACACACAGTAGCGGATCATCACTCGTCAAGCAAAAAAAACCTCTCCTTCAGAATCTCTGGTCTCCATAGTGACGCTGTAGGTCTTAAAAATCTTAAATAGCACCCTATTCCCTACATAGTGCACTACTTTAGACCAGGCTAGTGCACCCTATTCCCTACATAGTGCACTACTTTAGACCAGGCTAGTGCACCCTATTCCCTACATAGTGCACTACTTTAGACCAGGCTAGTGCACCCTATTCCCTATATAGTGCACTACTTTAGACTAGGCTAGTGCACCCTATTCCCTATATAGTACACTACTTTATACCAGGCTAGTGCACCCTATTCCCTATATAGTGCACTACTTTAGACCAGGCTAGTGCACCCTATTCCCTATATAGTGCACTACTTTAGACCAGGCTAGTGCACCCTATTCCCTATATAGTGAACCACTTTAGACCAGGGTAGTGCACCCTATTCCCTATATAGTGCACTACTTTTGACCAGAATAGTGCACCCTATTCCCTATATAGTGAACCACTTTAGACCAGGGTAGTGCACCCTATTCCCTATATAGTGCACTACTTTTGACCAGAATAGTGCACCCTATTCCCTATATAGTGCACTACTTCTGACCACGGTAGTGCACCCTATTCCCTAGATATTATCCCCTATAGGGTGCACTATTTGGCAGTGGTGGAAAAAGTACCTAATTGTCATACTTGAGTAAAAGTAAAGATACCTTAATAAAATGACTCCAGTAAAAGTGAAAGTCACCTGGTAAAATACAAAAAAATCTAAGAGTATTTGGTTTTAAATATTCTTAAGTATCAAATGTAAATGTAATTGCTAAAATGTACAAGTAGAAATGATTTTAAAAATCATTATATTAAAGGGAAAGGAGGTATACCTAGTCAGTTGTCCAACTGAATGCATTCAACTGAAATGTGTCTTCCACATTTAACCCCACCCCTCTGAATCAGAGAGGTGTGTCTTCCACATTTAACCCCACCCCTCTGAATCAGAGAGGTGTGTCTTCCACATTTAACCCCACCCCTCTGAATCAGAGAGGTGTGTCTTCCACATTTAACCCAACCCCTCTGAATCAGAGAGGTGTGTCTTCCACATTTAACCCAACCCCTCTGAATCAGAGAGGTGTGTCTTCCACATTTAACCCCACCCCTCTGAATCAGAGAGGTGTGTCTTCCACATTTAACCCAACCCCTCTGAATCAGAGAGGTGTGTCTTCCACATTTAACCCCACCCCTCTGAATCAGAGAGGTGTGTCTTCCACATTTAACCCAACCCCTCTGAATCAGAGAGGTGCAGGGGGGCTGCCTTAATCGACATCCACGTCTTCAGGGGAACAGTGGGTTAACTGCCTTGCTCAGGGGCAGAACGACAGATTTTACCTTGTCAGCAGAGCAGACGGCCACATTTTCTAGTTTTTATTTATTTGCGGATTGTCAGGCTCCAACTCACAGTCACCTTTACAAATGCAGCATGTGTTTAGTGAGTCCGCCAGATCAGAGGTAGTAGGGATGACCAGGGATGTTCTCTGTTAGTGAGTCCTCCAGATCAGAGGCAGTAGGGATGACCAGGGATGTTCTCTGTTTAGTGAGTCTGCCAGATCAGAGGCAGTAGGGATGACCAGGGATGTTCTCTGTTTAGTGAGTCCTCCAGATCAGAGGTAGTAGGGATGACATGGGATGTTCTCTGTTTAGTGAGTCCTCCAGATCAGAGGTAGTAGGGACCAGGGATGTTCTCTGTTTAGTGAGTCCTCCAGATCAGAGGTAGTAGGGACCTGTGATGTTCTCTGTTTAGTGAGTCCTCCAGATCAGCGGTAGTAGGGACCAGGGATGTTCTCTGTTTAGTGAGTCCTTCAGATCAGAGGTAGTAGGGATGACCAGGGATGTTCTCTGTTTAGTGAGTCCTCCAGATCAGAGACAGTAGGGATGACCAGGGATGTTCTCTGTTTAGTGAGTCCTCCAGATCAGCGGTAGTAGGGACCAGGGATGTTCTCTGTTTAGTGAGTCCTCCAGATCAGAGGCAGTAGGGATGACCAGGGATGTTCTCTGTTTAGTGAGTCCTCCAGATCAGCGGTAGTAGGGACCAGGGATGTTCTCTGTTTAGTGAGTCCTCCAGATCAGAGGTAGTAGGGATGACTAGGGATGTTCTCTGTTTAGTGAGTCCTCCAGATCAGAGGTAGTAGGGACCAGGGATGTTCTCTGTTTAGTGAGTCCTCCAGATCAGCGGTAGTAGGGACCAGGGATGTTCTCTTGATAAGTGTTTGAATTTGACCATTTCCTGTCCTGCTAAGCATTCAAAATGTAACGGAGTATTTTTGGGTGTCAACAGAAATGTAAGGAGTAAAAAGTACATTATTTTCTTTAGGAATGTAGTGGAATAAAAGTATAAGTAGTCAAAAATATAAATACCCCCAAAAAACGACTTAAGTAGTACTTTAAAATATTTTTACTTAAGTATTTTACACCACTGGATTTGGGACACACATTGGATCCCACTGTTTTGACCATCTAAATACCATCGCTTGTGTGTGTGTGTGTGTGTGTGTGTGTGTGTGTGTGTGTGTGTGTGCGCAGGTCCACAGCAGCTGTAAAGAGCAGATGGGAAAGGTGTGTCCTCTGGGTCAGTGTCGCGTCTCAATCATCCCTCCTACAGCCCTCAACAGTATCAACTCTGACGGTGAGACAAACAAACACACACACCTCTATCATTTTCTCGAAGGTCACCTCTCCCTCCAGAGGTCAAAGGTACATAGGGAATAGGGTGCCATTTGGGATGCCTTCTAAGACCCCAATCTAAACCTGTATCGTTTGGTTCATCTTTCTCTCCAGGCTTCTGGAAGGCCACCTCTACCTCCTGCACCTCTCCTCTCCTGGTCCTCTGTAACTCTAAGAGTGGAGACAACCAAGGAGTTAAGTTCCTGAGGAAGTTTAAACAGCTCCTCAACCCTGCACAGGTCTTTGACTTAATGAATGGAGGGCCTCAGCTGGGGTAAGAGTTATATATCTTGGTTTTATGTCTTTGGTGATTATCTTGGTTATTCATCATCTTTGGCTTTATACAATATGTGATGTTTGAATATCTTTGATTTCATATAATCTTTGACTATGAGAGGTGCTCCACTGATCCCTTGTCTCTCCCTCTGTAGTCTGCGTGTGTTCCAGAAGTTTGCCACGTTTCGTATCTTGGTGTGCGGAGGAGATGGCAGTGTTGGTTGGGTGCTGTCTGCACTGGACAAACTAAACCTGCACAAACA
This sequence comes from Oncorhynchus mykiss, assembly GCF_057628025.1. Lineage (NCBI taxonomy): Eukaryota > Metazoa > Chordata > Actinopteri > Salmoniformes > Salmonidae > Oncorhynchus > Oncorhynchus mykiss. The sequence goes on from NC_143030.1 coordinate 12,712,863, forward strand.
GGTAGGACTGAGAGAGAGAGTGAGACATGGAGAGAGAAATACAATGTGGAGAGACATAATATGACATTTGAAATGTCTTTATTCTTTTGGAACTTCTGTGAATGTAATGTTTACTGTTCATTTTCATTGTTTAATTCACTTTTGTTTATTATCTACTTCACTTGCATTGGCAATGTTAACACATGTTTCCCATGCCAATAAAGCCCCTTGGATTGAATTGAGAGATACAAAGAGAGCGATTCTGACCTGTACCAGTAACAGTCTTTTCAAATGTCTGTGTGTATCTATCTTTATTTGTCCTGTGTGTTGTCCCTCTCCCTCCCTCCCTCTCTCCCTCTCCCCGTCCCTCTCCCTCTCCCTCTCCCTCTCCCTCTCCCTCTCCCCCTCCCTCTCCTCTCTCCAGTGCCAGCTAGGTGTGCTCCCCCTGGGGACAGGTAATGACCTAGCCAGGGTGCTGGGCTGGGGAGCGCTGTGTGATGATGACACTCAGCTGCTGCAGATCGTGGAGAAGCTGGAGAGAGCGACCACCAAGATGCTGGACAGGTAAGCCAGGGAACAGGCCTCTCGACCTCAATTGACGGATGAACGAATACCTGTATTACCCCGAAGGGGGACGAAAACCATGTATTTACACAGGCAGTTACAGTGCAGTTATGAAAAGGTATTTTTATTTCTACAACTAGGGAATAAAAGGTATCTTGAAGATATGAACGAAGTGGGACAGGATACTGAGTCGGTGAATAGTGAACTAACAGAGGATTGATGTCAGGGGGACAGGAGATGACTGAGCTTTCTATCCTGTATCTGTCTTCAGGACTGGATCAGTCATTTCCTGCATGATCCCCTTCACATGGTTATTATCACCATAGTGAAGGATTTAATTAATTAATTAATTAACCCCCCCCCACACACACACACACATGCACAAGCTTACGCGCACACACACACACACACACACACACACACACACACACACACACACACACACACACTCACAAACTTACACACACACTCACAAACTTAAACACACACACACACACACAAACTTACACACACACACAAACTTACACACACACAGACACACAACACTTACACACACAGACACACAACACTTACACACACACAGACACACAACACTTACACACACACAGACACACAACACTTACACACACACAACACTTACACACACACACACAGACACACAACACACACACACAGACACACAACACTTACACACACACAGACACACAACACTTACACACACACAGACACACAACACTTACACACACACACACACACAAACTTACACACACACAGACACACAATACTTACACACACACACACACACACACACACAACACTTACACACACACAACACTTCTTATGGAAGACTGAAGGATTACATTGAGTCAGATTAACTGTCAATGTCTGCGATTTGCTGTTGATTTCCCGGCATTTGACGTGTGTGTGTGTGTGTGTGTGTGTGTGTGTGTGTGTGTGTGTGTGGTGTTCTCAGGTGGAGTGTGATGACATACGAGCTTCCCACCAAACACTGTCCAATGGTGAAGGAAGACTATTTTAGTCCCGACTCACCCTTACAGGTACTATAGGGCTCCGGTTTGAGCCGAAAAGACGCCGCAGTTTCTCAAAATAAACAGGCTTTATCACGCAACTGGTTGTTTCTCTCTGAGCCGAAATGACACCTCAGTTTCTCAAAATACACAGACTTTACCATGAAACTGGTTGTTCCTCTCCCCTCAGGTCCACATCACTCAGTATGCAGACTCTGTGGCCTCCCACCTCACCAAAATCCTGGACTCAGACAAACCCACTGATGTCATATCCTCTGCCAAGTACGTGCACTGCATGCTGGGCTGCGGGGTGGTGCAGGAGGGAGGGAGGGAGAGGGATGGAGAGAGGGAGGGAGGGATCATGTCTGAATATCCTGGGGATGTCTGGAATGAAGGAGGAGGGAGTAAAGGAGAGAGAGGGAGGGGGAGGAGATTATCTTTGAAGAGGTGGGGAAGGGAGAGGGAGAGGAGAGAGGGAGGGAGAGGTAGAGTACCCCTGAAGAGGGAGGGAGTGGGGAAGGGAGAGGAGAGAGGGAGGGAGGGAGGGAGAGGTAGAGTACCCCTGAAGAGGGAGGGAGTGGGGAAGGGAGAGGAGGGAGAGGTATAGTACCCCTGAAGAGGGAGGGAGACGAGGAGAGAGAGGAAAAAGGGAGGGAGAGGTAGAGTATCTAGGATAATACTGGGGAAGGGAGAGGCGTCACCATGGAGTATCTCTGAGGGAGGGAGGGAGTGGGGAAGGGAGAGGTAGAGTATCTGATGAGGGAGGGAGAGGTAGAGTATATCTGATAATACTGGGGAAGGGAGAGGTAGAGTATCTGATGAAAGAGGGAGAGGTAGAGTATATCTGATAATACTGGGGAAGGGAGAGGTAGAGTATCTGATGAGGGAGGGAGAGGTAGAGTATCTGATGAAAGAGGGAGAGGTAGAGTATCTCTGATAATACTGGGGAAAGGATAGGTAGAGTATCTCTGAGGGAGGGAGTTGGGAAGGGAGAGGTAGAGTATCTCTGGGAGAGGTAGAGTTTCTCTGATGGGCGAGGTAGAGTTTCTCTGATGGGCGAGGTAGAGTTTCTCTGATGGGCGAGGTAGAGTTTCTCTGATGGGCGAGGTAGAGTTTCTCTGATGGGCGAGGTAGAGTTTCTCTGATGGGCGAGGTAGAGTTTCTCTGATGGGCGAGGTAGAGTTTCTCTGATGGGCGAGGTAGAGTTTCTCTGATGGGCGAGGTAGAGTTTCTCTGATGGGCGAGGTAGAGTTTCTCTGATGGGCGAGGTAGAGTTTCTCTGATGGGCGAGGTAGAGTTTCTCTGATGGGCGAGGTAGAGTATCTCTGGGAGAGGTAGAGTTTCTCTGATGGGCGAGGTAGAGTTTCTCTGATGGGCGAGGTAGAGTTTCTCTGATGGGCGAGGTAGAGTTTCTCTGATGGGCGAGGTAGAGTTTCTCTGATGGGCGAGGTAGAGTTTCTCTGATGGGCGAGGTAGAGTATCTCTGATGAGAGAGGGAGAGGTAGAGTATCTCTGAGGGAGGTAGAGTATCTGATGAGGGAGGGAGAGGTAGAGTATCTCTGAGAGAGGGAGAGGTAGAGTATCTCTGAGAGAGGGAGAGGTAGAGTATCTCTGAGAGAGGGAGAGGTAGAGTATCTCTGAGAGAGGGAGAGGTAGAGTTTCTCTGATGGGTGAGGTAGAGTTTCTCTGATGGGTGAGGTAGAGTTTCTCTGATGGGTGAGGTAGAGTTTCTCTTATGGGCGAGGTAGAGTTTCTCTTATGGGCGAGGTAGAGTATCTCTGATGGGCGAGGTAGAGTATCTCTGATGAGAGAGGGAGAGGTAGAGTATCTCTGAGGGAGGTAGAGTATCTGATGAGGGAGGGAGAGGTAGAGTATCTCTGAGAGAGGGAGAGGTAGAGTATCTCTGATGAGAGAGGTAGAGTATCTCTAATGAGAGAGGGAGAGGTAGAGTATCTCTGATGAGGTAGGGAGGGAGTGAGGAAGGGAGAGGAGAGAGGGAGGATGTCTGTATTGATTCATCTCACTGTTCAGTCCCTGTGCCAGCTGGGTTACACAAGACTTAACACTACTTAGGGGACATCATCAGTGCATTAGGGTATAGACACTACTTAGGGGACCTTATTAGAGCTGTAGAGTGTACTACTTAGGGGGACTTTTGAAGTGCATTAGGCTTCAGACACTCCTTAGTGTTGACATCATCAGTGCAATAGGGGATGTCATGTCGGCTCTGTACTTATATTGAATGTGTATCTCTCTCCCCTGAAAGGTGAAGTAGGGTTTAAAAATGAATTTTCATGCAGTAGATAATACAGGAATGGAGGTATCACTCTCTCTCTCTCTCTCCTCCCATACACTCGCTCTCTTGCTCTCCTTCGCTCTCTGCCTCCACCCCACTTACCCTCTCTCTTGCTCGCTCTCTCTCTCCTTCAAACTCCATCTGTCTCTCTCTCTCCCTCTCCTTCCAACTCCCTCCCTCTATCTCCTCTCTCTCTGTCTCCTCTCTATCTCTCTATCCATCTATCTATCAGGTTTTTGTGTGGGACGGTGAATGATTTTGTAGCAGAGGTGGGGAGAGCGTATGAGAGAGCCACAGAGAACAAGGAGGAGGCCGATGCTATGGCCAAGAAGGTCTGTGTGTGTGTGTGTGTGTGTGTGTGTGTGTGTGTTAATGTGTGTGTATTATATAACAGATTGTATAATACATCTAACCAGTGGGCTGGAGAGGTGTGTGTGTGTGTGTGTGTGTGTGTGTGGGTGTGTGGGTGTGTGGGTGTGGCCGGCCGGCCGTACAGTAGCATCCAGGTCAATATAAATAAATAAACTAGTTAGTTCTGTCTACATCCCAAATGCAACTCTATTCACTTTATAGGGCACTACGTTGTACCAGACCCTTATGGGCCCTTGTCTAAAGTAGTGCACTATATAGGGAATAGGGCTCCATTAGGGATGTAGGCAGAAGCCTCTAACTGGCTAGAGGCCAGTATAATAATGTACTATTTAAACAAAAAAAAACATTTATTCATATATTCCAATTGAGTGGATTCTGCTTCTGCATTTACATAATGTATCTGTTGTATTGAGCTGAACTGACAACCCAAACAGACCTATGCCACTTGTAGAACAGGATGTTCACTTGTTACCCTCTCTCTGTCTGTCTCTCTCTCTGTCTGTCTGTCTGTCTCTCTCTCTCTCTGTCTGTCTCTCTCTCGCTCTCTGTATGTCTCTCTGTCTGTCTCTTTCTCTCTATCGCTGTCTGTATGTCTCTCTCCCTCAGTGTACTCTGTTGAATGAGAAGCTGGACAGCCTGGTGAAGGCTCTGAGTGAGGAGGCTGATGCCAAGGTGGTACCAGTGGGCAGCGTGCCACCCCACGAGGACCAGGAGGGGGCCACAGACACCCCTGGAGGGGAACCCCAGCCCCCGTACAGGTCATGGTTGGGGTCAATTTGAATTTTTAGTGAATTCATGAAGGGATTTGATAAATAAAAAAATACATGCTTTTCAGTTTGATTTAAGTCATTGAAAATATCAGCTTTTTTTTTTTTTTTCAATTATTTAATTGGAATTTCATTTGACTTCCTGAATTGACTGACTGGAATTGTAATTGTCTCCAACCCTGGTACAGGTCCAGAGAACAGCTGATGATGAGAGCTAACAGTCTGAAGAAAGCCCTGAGACAGATCATAGAACAGGCTGGGAAAGGTACAGGTCCAGAGAACAGCTGATGATGAGAGCTAACAGTCTGAAGAAAGCCCTGAGACAGATCATAGAACAGGCTGGGAAAGGTACAGGTCCAGAGAACAGCTGATGATGAGAGCTAACAGTCTGAAGAAAGCCCTGAGACAGATCATAGAACAGGCTGGGAAAGGTACAGGTCCAGAGAACAGCTGATGATGAGAGCTAACAGTCTGAAGAAAGCCCTGAGACAGATCATAGAACAGGCTGGGAAAGGTACAGGTCCAGAGAACAGCTGATGATGAGAGCTAACAGTCTGAAGAAAGCCCTGAGACAGATCATAGAACAGGCTGGGAAAGGTACAGGTCCAGAGAACAGCTGATGATGAGAGCTAACAGTCTGAAGAAAGCCCTGAGACAGATCATAGAACAGGCTGGGAAAGGTACAGGTCCAGAGAACAGCTGATGATGAGAGCTAACAGTCTGAAGAAAGCCCTGAGACAGATCATAGAACAGGCTGGGAAAGGTACAGGTCCAGAGAACAGCTGATGATGAGAGCTAACAGTCTGAAGAAAGCCCTGAGACAGATCATAGAACAGGCTGGGAAAGGTACAGGTCCAGAGAACAGCTGATGATGAGAGCTAACAGTCTGAAGAAAGCCCTGAGACAGATCATAGAACAGGCTGGGAAAGGTACAGGTCCAGAGAACAGCTGATGATGAGAGCTAACAGTCTGAAGAAAGCCCTGAGACAGATCATAGAACAGGCTGGGAAAGGTACAGGTCCAGAGAACAGCTGATGATGAGAGCTAACAGTCTGAAGAAAGCCCTGAGACAGATCATAGAACAGGCTGGGAAAGGTACAGGTCCAGAGAACAGCTGCTGATGAGAGCTAACAGTCTGAAGAAAGCCCTGAGACAGATCATAGAACAGGCTGGGAAAGGTATGACACAGGGCCTTCAAGTCAGACCCTTTCACTTGTTTCACATCTTGTTACGTTACAGCCTTATTCTAAAACTTTCCCTCCATCCTGACTAGTCTCCCAGTCCCTCCCGCTGAAAAACATCCCCCACAGCATGATGCTGCCACCACCATGCTTCACCGTAGGGATGGTGGCAGGTTTCCTCCAGATGTGACGCTTGGAATTCAGGTCAAAGAGTTCAATCTTGGTATCATCAGACCAGAGAATCTTGTTTTTCATGGTCTAACAGTCTTTAGGTGCCTTTTGGCAAACTCTAAGTGGGCTGTCATGTGCATTTTACTGAGGAGTGACTTCAGTCTGGCCACTCCACCATAAAGGCCTGATTGGTGGAGTGCTGCAGAGATAGTTGTCCTTCTGGAAGCTTCTTCCATCTCCACAGAGGAACTATAGAGCTCTGTCAGAGTGACCGTTGGGTTCTTGGTTACCTCCCTGAACAAGGCCCTTCTTCCCCGATTGGTCAGTTTGTCCGGGCAGCTCTAGGAAGAGTCTTGGTGGTTCCAAACTTCTTCCATTTAAGAATGATGGAGGCCACTATGTTCTTGGGAACTTCAAAGCTGCAGAAATGTTTTGGTACCCTTCCCCAGATCTGTGCCTCGACACAATCCTGTCTCAGAGCTCTACAGACCATTCCTTCGACCTCATAGCTGTAAGGCTGTAATGTAACGAAATGTGGAAAAAGTTGAGGAGTCTGAATGCTTTCGGAAGGCACTGTACATGTACACAAACAAGAAACACACATATAATTAATAATTATACACGGTTACTGTACACACACGTACAGAAGCACTCATGTACTGAAAACACCCACATAACACCTAACATTGTCTGTCTGTCTCTGTCTCTGTCTCTGTCTCTGTCTCTGACTCTCTCTCTCTCTCTGACTGTCTCTCTCTCTCTCTGACTGTCTCTCTCTCTCTGACTGTCTCTCTCTCTCTCTCTGACTCTGTCTCTCTCTGTCTCTCTCTGTCTCTCTCTCTCTGACTGTCTCTCTCTCTCTCTCTGACTGTCTCTCTCTCTCTCTCTCTGACTGTCTCTCTCTCTCTCAAATTCAAATTCAAGCTGCTTTATTGGCATGAAAAACATTGTGTCAATATTGCCAAAGCAACAATGTATACAATATACATTGTAACAAAATTGTAAATGATAGCAAATAATAATATAAAATGGTAGTAAATAATAATACAAAAATAAATACAATAAAATGGTAACAGTCTACAGTAAACATTAATAATTATAGTAATAACAATAATAGTAATAATAAGAAAGTTACTGTTTACTATGCAGATGTTATTATTCAGTGTCCCTCAGGCTATGGCAGGAAAATACATATTTGGCTGCAAGAGGAGCCATTGCTCCTTCGCCCATGAGTATTCTTAGTTTTTCCTCTGGGTTCAATTTGTAAAAATGTGGAATATATGTAGTCATTTCTGTGAATAATGAATCTCTTTGTGAGGAATATTTATCACAGTAAAGGAGAAAGTGCATCTCTGTCTCTACCTCCCCTGTCATGCAGTGACCACATACACGCTCCTCTTTGGGTAGCCATGTCTTTTTATGTCTGCCGGTTTCTATTGCCTATCTCTCTCTCTCTCTGACTGTCTCTCTCTCTCTCTCTGACTGACTCTCTCTCTCTCTCTCTGACTGTCTCTCTCTCTCTCTCTCTCTCTCTCTGACTGACTCTCTCTCTCTCTCTCTGACTGACTCTCTCTCTCTCTCTCTGACTGTCTCTCTCTCTCTCTCTCTGACTGTCTCTCTCTCTCTCTCTCTCTGACTGTCTCTCTCTCTCTCTCTCTCTGACTGTCTCTCTCTCTCTCTCTCTGACTGTCTCTCTCTCTCTCTCTCTGACTGTCTCTCTCTCTCTCTCTCTCTGACTCTCTCCCTCTCTCTCTCTGACTGTCTCTCTCTCTCTCTCTCTGACTGTCTCTCTCTCTCTCTCTCTCTGACTGTCTCTCTCTCTCGTTCTCTCTCCTCTCTTTAGTGGTAGATGAACAGAACAGACACACTCATATCCAGCACATGTCTTCCTCCTCGTCCATAAAGAGAGAGAACAGTGAGGAGCTGACAGAGCCAGAACCACGTGAGTGACAACCAGTTAAAATAGCAGCGCAGTTACAATACATTATACATTTTCATAATATCATTATGACACTTAGTAAGTGATACCATGAAGACGTTATGGACAAATTACAGTCTTTGTTCCGTCATTTTATCAATTTCTTAATTATGAATCCTACTCTAAAATCTTTGTACCTTCCATTTCCAGTCAATGGTATGTATTGGACTGAGGGCTCAGTTAAAGGTGCACTATGCAGAAATCAACCCACCATTTCCTGGTTGCTAAAATTCAAAAATTCAAATGGCCTAATTTAAGTCATTGATTAGAGAATCATTGTACCATCTAAACTGCTGTGAAATATATTTTCCTTAAACAATAATATTGTATTTTCAGCTGTTTGAAGCTGGTGTACAAAACCCAAAGTAAAAGATGCAAAAACTTAACTTAAGAACAGGAAGCATAGAAATTGGACACATAGAACAGATGTATATCTTCTTAGACTTGCCCTCATTGAGGATGACAGATCTATAACTCACATTTCTGTGTGAATTTGGTCGGGTCTCCCAAAAACGTACAAATTGTAGCCTTAATAGTTTATTTCTAAATAACGATGTCCAAAACAAATCTCTCTTAATATCCTCTTTCTTGGTCCATTTATCCATGATGCCTCTCTCAGGTCACATCAGTTTGAGTCCCACAAGTTCCTCTAGCATCGTCTTGGAGAAACCAGAGAGTCTCAGCCCTCCATCCTTTAACGAAGAGTAAGAATCAAATCAATCCATCAATGTGTTCATCATTAAGGATATGACAGTGGTTGTGATGTACCTCAAAGTTACAATTGTTTTTTTTTTTTCCATAACTCAAATGATCACAATACATTGCTATATCTTAAAAGGTCATGTATTGAGGATGCTAATGATAGTTGTGTGTGTCTGTGTGCTCCTCCCTAGTCAGTGTTCAGAGAAATGTGTACTGAACAATTACTTTGGGATCGGTCTGGATGCTAAGATCTCCCTGGAGTTTAACAACAAGAGAGATGAACATCCCAAGAAATGCAGGTACTGCCTGCATGCTCATGAACACATAAGCATTCAAGTTGAAATGTAACATTCTGTGTGCAGTTGTTGATATTTTTTATGTTGATATTTTGAGTCTCCTCTTTCTATTTCTATCCCCCTTCTGTGTCTCTCTCTGTGTCTCTCTCTGTGTCTCTCTCTGTGTCTCTCTCTGTGTCTCTCTCTGTGTCTCTCTCTGTGTCTCTCTCTGTGTCTCTCTCTGTGTCTCTCTCTGTGTCTCTCTCTCTGTCTCTCTGTCTCTCTGTCTCTCTGTCTCTCTGTCTCTCTGTGTCTCTCTCTCTCTGTCTCTCTCTGTCTCTCTCTGTCTCTCTGTGTATGTCTCTCTCTCTCTGCAGTAGTCGTACTAAGAACAAGTTGTGGTATGGGGTGATGGGAACCAAGGAGCTGGTGCATAAGACGTATAAGAACCTGGAGCAACGGGTACTGTTGGAGGTAAGGTCACAGACACGGGTAGTGTTGGAGGTAAGGTCACAGACACGGGTAGTGTTGGAGGTAAGGTCACAGACACACGGGTAGTGTTGGAGGTAAGGTCACAGACACACGGGTAGTGTTGGAGGTAAGGTCACAGACACACGGGTAGTGTTGGAGGTAAGGTCACAGACACACGGGTAGTGTTGGAGGTAAGGTCACAGACACACGGGTAGTGTTGGAGGTAAGGTCACAGACACGGGTAGTGTTGGAGGTAAGGTCACAGACACGGGTAGTGTTGGAGGTAAGGTCACAGACACACGGGTAGTGTTGGAGGTGATAGACAGTAACATGTTGTTTAGTGGATCAGAATCATCCTACCGTTGACTGACTTCACTCTCTCTCTCTCCCGTCCCTCTCCATCTCTATCTCTCTCTCTCCCGTCCCTTTCCCTCTCTATCTCTCTGTCTCCCGTCCCTCTCTATCTCTCTCTCTCCCGTCCCTCTCCCTCTCTCTCTCTCTCCCGTCCCTCTCCCTCTCTCTCTCTCTCCCGTCCCTCTCCCTCTCTATCTCTCTCCCGTCCCTCTTTCTCTCTCTCTCTCTCCTTTCTCTTTCTCTCTCTCTCTCCTTTCCGTCTCCCTCTCTATCTCTCTCTCTCCCGTCCCTCTCCATCTCTATCTCTCTCTCTCCTGTCCCTCTTTCTCGCTCTCTCATTTCTCCCTCTCTTTCTCTCTCTCTCTCTCCTTTCTCACGCTCTTTGTCTGTCTCTCTCCCTTCTCCCTCTCTTTCTCTGTCTCTCTCCTTTCTCCCTCTCTTTCTCTCTCTCTCCTTTCCCCCTCTCTCTCTCTCTCTCTCTCTCTCTCTCTCTCTCCTTTCTCCCTCTCTTTCTCTCTTTCTCTCCTTTCTCTTTCTCTCTCCAGTGTGATGGTGTCTCTATATGTCTGCCCAGTCTTCAGGGACTAGCTGTCCTCAACATCTCCAGCTATGCAGGAGGAATCAACTTCTGGGGTGGCACCAAAGAGGACAGCGTTAGTACTTCTCTGTTTACATTTAGACACAGTCTTATTCATTATTGAATTGAATTGAATTGTTGACAATGATTTTGAATGTGCATTTGATCCCAGATTTCCTCACACTGTAAAAACATGAATCAAAACTCTTGCTTCCAAAGTGGTCTTCGATGGCATTCCGTAACCAGAATAGAATGTGAATCCTTACTGAGGGTTAAATGTAGTATCATTGTTACTGAAGGTTAAATGTAGTATCATTGTTACTGAAGGTTAAATGTAGTATCATTGTTACTGAAGGTTAAATGTAGTATCATTGTTACTGAAGGTTAAATGTAGTATCATTGTTACTGAAGGTTAAATGTAGTATCATTGTTACTGAAGGTTAAATGTAGTATCATTGTTACTGAAGGTTAAATGTAGTATCATTGTTACTGAAGGTTAAATGTAGTATCATTGTTACTGAAGGTTAAATGTAGTATCATTGTTACTGAAGGTTAAATGTAGTATCATTGTTACTGAAGGTTAAATGTAGTATCATTGTTACTGAAGGTTAAATGTAGTATCATTGTTACTGAAGGTTAAATGTAGTATCATTGTTACTGAAGGTTAAATGTAGTATCATTGTTACTGAAGGTTAAATGTAGTATCATTGTTACTGAAGGTTAAATGTAGTATCATTGTTACTGAAGGTTAAATGTAGTACCATTGTTACTGAAGGTTAAATGTAGTACCATTGTTACTGAAGGTTAAATGTAGTACCATTGTTACTGAAGGTTAAATGTAGTATCATTGTTACTGAAGGTTAAATGTAGTATCATTGTTACTGAAGGTTAAATGTAGTATCATTGTTATTGTGAAGAACTTTGGTGCCCCGTCGTTTGACGACAAGAAGCTGGAGGTGGTGGCTGTGTTTGGCAGCATGCAGATGGCTGTGTCCAGAGTCATCAACATCCAACACCACCGCATCGCACAGGTACCACACACACACACACACACACACACACCACCGCATCGCACAGGTAACACACACACACACCACCGCATCACACAGGTAACACACACACACACACACACACACCCCACCACATCGCACAGGTACCACACACACACACACACACACACACACACACACACACACACCCCACCGCATCGCACAGGTAACACACACACACACACACACACCATCGCGTCACACAGGTGACACACACACACACATTTATTTTCCTCTCTCCCCCCTCCATCTCTCTCTCTGTCCCTCCCCCTCTCTCTCCTTCTCCTTCTCACTTTCTCCAGTGTCGTCAGGTAAAGATCACTATCCTAGGAGACGAGGGGGTACCAGTACAGGTGGATGGAGAAGCATGGATTCAGCCCCCAGGGATAGTCAAGATCACACACAAGAACAGAGCTCAGATGCTAACCAGAGACAGGGTAGGTGTGCGTTTTGAGCAGTAAGCTTCTGTCCCGGGACATTTCTGACGCACCTAATTCCACTTAGCAGATATTAGTTTGGTTTGTCCAATGAGGTGAGTGTCGGGCTGGAACAGAAGCCTACACGCACCAGGATTGAGGAACACTGCATTAGGGCAACAGATTTATCTGAGAAACCTCTACGCATCCATCATGTCCAGTCTGTTCATTCTATTTCTACGTTCCAGAACTTTGAGAGGACTCTGAAGTCTTTCTATGGCTCTAATTCTATCTGTTCTGTGTTTACATTGCAGAACTTTGAGAGGGCTCTGACGTCATGGGAGGACAAGAGGAAGATTGACAGCTACCATTCCTCCAGGCCCCGCCTCAACTCTCAGCAGTCTATGGAATACCTCACAGAGGAGGAGTGTGCTCAAGTACAGCAGCTGGGCTTGGTGGCAGACACGCTCATCACTAGGTGTGTGTGTGTGGGTGTATAGAGGTAGCATGGGCACAGGGTGGGTGTATAGAGGTGTATAGAGGTAGCATGGACACATGGTGGGTGTATAGAGGTGTTTAGAGGTAACATGGACACAGGGTGGGTGTATGTAACATGGACACAGGTTGGGTGTATAGAGGTAGCATGGACACAGGGTGGGTGTATAGAGGTGTATAGAGGTAGCATGGACACAGGGTGGGTGTATAGAGGTAGCATGGACACAGGGTGGGTGTATAGAGGTAACATGGACACAGGATGGGTGTATAGAGGTGTATGGAGGTAGCATGGGCACAGGGTGGGTGTATAGAGGTAGCATGGGCACAGGGTGGGTGTATAGAGGTAGCATGGGCACAGGGTGGGTGTATAGAGGTAGCATGGGCACAGGGTGGGTGTATAGAGGTAGCATGGGCACAGGGTGGGTGTATAGAGGTGTATAGAGGTAACATGGACACAGGATGGGTGTATAGAGGTAGCATGGACACAGGGTGGGTGTATAGAGGTAGCATGGACACAGGGTGGGTGTACAGAGGTGTATAGAGGTGGCATGGACACAGGGTGGGTGTATAGAGGTACTATGGACACAGGGTGGGTGTATAGAGGTGTTTAGCGGTGGGTGTATAGAGGTGTATAGAGGTAACATGAACACAGGGTGGGTGTATAGAGGTGGCATGGACACAGGATGGGTGTATAATTTGGGACTTTAGGTCTAATCAGTTTGACTACTGAAAACAACATCTAATAACTGATAATACAGTGCATTGCGAAAGTATTCGGCCCCCTTGAACTTTGCGACCTTTTGCCACATTTCAGGCTTCAAACATAAAGATATAAAACTGTATTTTTTGTGAAGAATCAACAACAAGTGGGACACAATCATGAAGTGGAACGACATTTATTGGATATTTCAAACTTTTTTAACAAATCAAAAACTGAAAAATTGGGCGTGCAAAATGATTCAGCCCCTTTACTTTCAGTGCAGCAAACTCTCTCCAGACGTTCAGTGAGGATCTCTGAATGATCCAATGTTGACCTAAATGACTAATGATGATAAATACAATCCACCTGTGTGTAATCAAGTCTCCGTATAAATGCACCTGCACTGTGATAGTTTCAGAGGTCCGTTAAAAGTGCAGAGAGCATCATGAAGAACAGGGAACACACACAGGCAGGTCCGAGATACTGTAGTGAAGAAGTTTAAAGCCGGATTTGGATACAAAAAGATTTCCCAAGCTTTAAACATCCCAAGGAGCACTGTGCAAGCGATAATATTGAAATGGAAGGAGTATCAGACCACTGCAAATCTACCAAGACCTGGCCGTCCCTCTAAACTTTCAGCTCATACAAGGAGAAGACTGATCAGAGATGCAGCCAAGAGGCCCATGATCACTCTGGATGAACTGCAGAGATCTACAGCTGAGGTGGGAGACTCTGTCCATAGGACAACAATCAGTCGTATATTGCACAAATCTGGCCTTTATGGAAGAGTGGCAAGAAAGCCATTTCTTAAAGATATCCATAAAAAGTGTTGTTTAAAGTTTGCCACAAGCCACCTGGGAGACACACCAAACATGTGGAAGAAGGTGCTCTGAACTTTTTGGCAACAATGCAAGACGTTATGTTTGGCGTAAAAGCAACACAGCTCATCACCCTGAACACACCATCCCCACTGTCAAACATGGTGGTGGCAGCATCATGGTTTGGGCCTGCTTTTCTTTAGCAGGGACAGGGAAGATGGTTAAAATTGATGGGAAGATGGATGGAGCCAAATACAGGACCATTCTGGAAGAAAACCTGATGGAGTCTGCAAAAGACCTGAGACTGGGACGGAGATTTGTCTTCCAACAAGACAATGATCCAAAACATAAAGCAAAATCTACAATGGAATGGTTCAAAAATAAACATATCCAGGTGTTAGAATGGCCAAGTCAAAGTCCAGACCTGAATCCAATCGAGAATCTGTGGAAAGAACTGAAAACTTCTGTTCACAAATGCTCTCCATCCAACCTCACTGAGCTCGAGCTGTTTTGCAAGGAGGAATGGGAAAAAATGTCAGTCTCTCGATGTGCAAAACTGATAGAGACATACCCCAAGCGACTTACAGCTGTAATCGCAGCAAAAGGTGGCGCTGAATAATTTTGCACGCCCAATTTTTCAGTTTTTGATTTGTTAAAAAAGTTTGAAATATCCAATAAATGTCATTCCAGTTCATGATTGTGTCCCACTTGTTGTTGATTCTTCACAAAAAAATACAGTTTTATATCTTTCTGTTTGAAGCCTGAAATGTGGCAAAAGGTCGCAAAGTTCAAGGGGGCCGAATACTTTCGCAATGCACTGTACATACAGTAGGCTAACTGTTACAAAATGGTAAATAGTTACCCTGATTTGTGTTCATGATGATGTAATGTCATTTAAACGTACTGTTACTCCTCAGTGTAAACATGAAGCTAGTTTGGAGTGTCTATCTCAAAAGGTTTAAGAGTAGAAGCATTTACACTTTTTTCCATTTAAATGAATGGAACATTGCAATGCATTAACTCATTTGCATAATGCGTACTATAAAGAAAATCTAATCTCATAAGTTGTTTCAAATATTTACAAAATCTCAGTTTTGCATTAAAGCATGAAGATTCGTATCTTGAGATATTGGACATAAGTGTTGAATTTAAGATTCCAGACAGATGATTTGCTCTGGGGTTATCACTGACCTGTACTTGACCTTTTTGACCTGACAGATGATTTGCTAAAGGGTTATCACTGACCTGTACTTGACCTTTTTGACCTGACAGATGATTTGCTAAAGGGTTATCACTGACCTGTACTTGACCTTTTTGACCTGACAGATGATTTGCTAAGGGGTTATCACTGACCTGTACTTGACCTTTTTGACCTGACAGATTATTTGCTAAGGGGTTATCACTGACCTGTACTTGACCTTTTTGACCTTTTCCAATCACTTGAAAATAAGACATCTCAGCAGTGGTGAGTCCTGTCCTGTGTTCTGTGTTCCTGAGAAGCTGCTGCAGAACATGGAATAGAAAGTATAAAACCAGAACCAAACTGTCATTTTGACCCTTGACCCAAGTTTAGGCCTATTTAGACAGGAAATACATGTTTCTAAAATGTAATTACGTTTGAAAAAGTAGTGACGTTTCAATTCAAAAAGTCTAATTCAATGGTTTCATTTCTATCACAGTACTTAATACAGTGTTGTATTGTCCAATAGGATAACATGAATACAGTGTTGTATTGACCAATAGGATAACATGAATACAGTGTTGTATTGTCCAATAGGATAACATGAATACAGTGTTGTATTGTCCAATAGGATAACATGAATACAGTGTTGTATTGTCCAATAGGATAACATGAATACAGTGTTGTATTGTCCAATAGGATAACATGAATACAGTGTTGTATTGTCCAATAGGATAACATGAATACAGTGTTGTATTGTCCAATAGGATAACATGAATACAGTGTTGTATTGTCCAATAGGATAACATGAATACAGTGTTGTATTGTCCAAAAGGATAACATGAATACAGTGTTGTATTGTCCAATAGGATAACATGAATACAGTGTTGTATTGTCCAATAGGATAACATGAATACAGTGTTGTATTGTCCAAAAGGATAACATGAATACAGTGTTGTATTGTCCAATAGGATAACATGAATACAGTGTTGTATTGTCCAATAGGATAACATGAATACAGTGTTGTATTGTCCAATAGGATAACATGAATACAGTGTTGTGTTGTCCAATAGGATAACCTTAATACAGTGTTGTATTGTCCAAGAGGATAACATGAATACAGTGTTGTATTGTCCAATAGGATAACATGAATACAGTGTTGTATTGTTGTATTGTCCAATAGGATAACATTAATACAGTGTTGTATTGTTGTATTGTCCAATAGGATAACATTAATACAGTGTTGTGTTGTCCAATAGGATAAGAGATGCGGCTAAGACACACAAGCTGGTGGAACAGGAGTTAGCTCATGCTGTCAACGCCAGTGCCCTAGTCCTCAGTGAAGCCTTCCCCTCCAAGCCGTCCAGCCCTGAGGTAAGACAACTACACTACCCAGCAGCCACTCTACATGTCTATAGCTACCCTTCCCATGATCCCTTTCCTGATCAACATGATTTATTTCAACGGTATTCAGATCAAAAGGATGATGTATAAGAGTTTGTGTTGTGTGTTCAGGGCTTTTCCAATTTCTTTACATCTCTGAACATCAAAAGGGGGAGGAGCTATAGGAGGATGGGCTGGTGGGAGGAGCTATATGAGGATGGGCTGGTGGGAGGAGCTATAGGAGGATGGGCTGGTGGGAGGAGCTATATGAGGATGGGCTGGTGGGAGGAGCTATAGGAGGATGGGCTGGTGGGAGGAGCTATAGGAGGATGGGCTGGTGGGAGGAGCTATAGGAGGATGGGCTGGTGGGAGGAGCTATAGGAGGATGGGCTGGTGGGAGGAGCTATAGGAGGATGGGCTGGTGGGAGGATGGGCTCGTTGTAATGGCTGGAATGGAATGAATGAAACAGTCACAAGTGTGGTTTCCAGATGTTTGATAGCGTCCCATATATTCCATTCCAGCCATTACAATGAGCCTGTCCTCCTAGAGCTCCTCCCACCAGCCTCCTGTGGTAAAATGGGTAACTCTCCATTTTGAAGTGTTGTCCTCACCAGTTGTCTGTGCTCTTCAGTGTCTGAGTCGCAGTACAGCAGTGGAGATCGTGAACAGCAGTAGAGTCCTTCAGCTGGAGACCACGATGCTGCTGGAGGGGAAACTACTGGTATACTATAACCCCCTACTAGTATACTATAACCCCCTGCTGGTATACTATAACCCCCTACTAGTATACTATAACCCCCTACTAGTATACTATAACCCCCTACTAGTATACTATAACCCCCTACTAGTATACTATAACCCCCTACTGGTATACTGTAACCCCCTGCTGGTATACTATAACCCCCTACTAGTATACTATAACCCCCTACTAGTATACTATAACCCCCTACTGGTATACTGGTATACTGTAACCCCCTACTGGTATACTATAACCCCCTACTGGTATACTATAACCCCCTACTGGTATACTATAACCCCCTACTAGTATACTATAACCCCCTACTAGTATACTGTAACCCCCTACTAGTATACTATAACCCCCTACTAGTATACTATAACCCCCTACTGGTATACTATAACCCCCTACTAGTATACTGTAACCCCCTACTAGTATACTATAACCCCCTACTGGTATACTATAACCCCCTACTGGTATACTGTAACCCCCTACTAGTATACTATAACCCCCTACTAGTATACTATAACCCCCTACTAGTATACTATAACCCCCTACTGGTATACTATAACCCCCTACTGGTATACTATAACCCCCTACTAGTATACTGTAACCCCCTACTAGTATACTATAACCCCCTACTAGTATACTATAACCCCCTACTAGTATACTATAACCCCCTACTAGTATACTATAACCCCCTACTGGTATACTATAACCCCCTACTAGTATACTGTAACCCCCTACTAGTATACTATAACCCCCTACTGGTATACTATAACCCCCTACTAGTATACTATAACCCCCTAATGGTATAATATAACCCCCTACTAGTATACTGTAACCCCCTACTGGTATACTATAACATCCTACTGGTATACTATAACCCCCTGCTGGTATACTATAACCCCCTACTAGTATACTATAACCCCCTAATGGTATAATATAACCCCCTACTAGTATACTGTACCCCCTACTGGTATACTGTAACCCCCTACTGGTATACTGTAACCCCCTACTGGTATATTGTAACCCCCTACTGGTATACTGTAACCCCCTACTGGTATACTGTAACCCCCTACTGGTATACTGTAACCCCCTACTGGTATACTGTAACCCCCTACTGGTATACTGTAACCCCCTACTGGTATACTGTAACCCCCTACTGGTATACTGTAACCCCCTACTGGTATACTCTAACCCCCTACTGGTATACTCTAACCCCCTACTGGTATACTATACCCCCTACTGGTGTACTGGTATACTATAACCCCCTACTGGTATACTGGTATACTTTAACCCCCTACTTGTATACTGTAACCCCCTACTGGTATACTGGTATACTGTAACCCCCTACTGGTATACTGTAACCCCCTACTGGTATACTGTAACCCCCTACTGGTATACTATAACCCCCTACTGGTATACTATAACCCCCTACTGGTATACTATAACCCCCTACTGGTATACTATAACCCCCTACTGGTATACTATAACCCCCTACTGGTATACTATAACCCCCTACTGGTATACTATACCCCCTACTGGTATACTGGTATACTATAACCCCCTACTGGTATACTGGTATACTGTAACCCCCTACTGGTATACTGGTATACTGTAACCCCCTACTGGTATACTGTAACCCCCTACTGGTATACTATAACCCTCTACTGGTATACTATAACCCCCTACTGGTATACTATAACCCCCTACTGGTATACTATAACCCCCTACTGGTATACTATACCCCCTACTGGTATACTGGTATACTATAACCCCCTACTGGTATACTGTAACCCCCTACTGGTATACTGGTATACTGTAACCCCCTACTGGTATACTGTAACCCCCTACTGGTATACTGTAACCCCCTACTGGTATACTATAACCCTCTACTGGTATACTATAACCCCCTACTGGTATACTATAACCCCCTACTGGTATACTATACCCCCTAATGGTATACTATACCCCCTACTGGTATACTATACCCCCTACTGGTATACTGGTATACTATAACCCCCTACTGGTATACTGGTATAATATAATCCCCTACTGGTATACTGTACCCCCTACTGGTATACTGTTATACTATAACCCCTTACTGGTATACTATAACCCCCTACTGGTATACTGGTATACTATAACCCCCTACTGGTATACTGTAACCCCCTACTGGTATACTGGTATACTATAACCCCCTACTGGTATACTATAACCCCCTACTAGTAAACTGGTATACTATAACCCCCTACTGGTATACTTGTATACTGTAACCCCCTACTGGTATACTGTAACCCCCTACTGGTATACTGTAACCCCCTACTGGTATACTGTAACCCCCTACTGGTATACTATAACCCCCTACTGGTATACTGGTATACTGTAACCCCCTACTGATATACTATAACCCCCTACTGGTATACTGTAACCGTAACCCCATACTGGTATACTATATCCCCCTACTGGTATACTATATCCCCCTACTGGTATACTATAACCCCCTACTGGTATACTGTAACCCCATACTGGTATACTATAACCCCCTACTGGTATACTCTACCCCCTACTGGTATACTGGTATACTATAACCCCCTACTGGTATACTGGTATACTGTAACCCCCCACTGGTATACTATAACCCCCTACTGGTATACTGGTATACTGTAACCCCCTACTGGTATACTGTAACCCCCTACTGGTATACTGTAACCCCCTACTGGTATACTGTAACCCCCTACTGGTATACTATAACCCCCTACTAGTATACTATAACCCCCTACTGGTATACTGTAACCCCCTACTGGTATACTATAACCCCCTACTGGTATACTGTAACCCCATACTGGTATACTATAACCCCCTACTGGTATACTCTACCCCCTACTGGTATACTGGTATACTATAACCCCCTACTGGTATACTGGTATACTGTAACCCCCTACTGGTATACTGTAACCCCCTACTGGTATACTATAACCCCCTACTGGTATACTATAACCCCCTACTGGTATACTATAACCCCCTACTGGTATACTATAACCCCCTACTGGTATACTATAACATCCTACTGGTATACTATAACATCCTACTGGTATACTGTAACCCCCTACTGGTATACTGGTATACTATAACCCCTTACTGGTATACTATAACCCCTTACTGGTATACTATAACCCCCTACTGGTATACTATAACCCCATACTGGTATACTATAACCCCCTACTGGTATACTATAACCCCCTACTGGTATACTGTAACATCCTACTGGTATACTATAACATCCTACTGGTATACTATAACCCCCTACTGGTATACTGTAACCCCCTACTGGTATACTGGTATACTATAACATCCTACTGGTATACTATAACATCCTACTGGTATACTATAACCCCCTACTGGTATACTGGTAGACTGTAACCCCCTACTGGTATACTATAACATCCTACTGGTATACTATAACATCCTACTGGTATACTATAACCCCCTACTGGTACACTGTAACCCCCTACTGGTATACTGGTATACTGTAACCCCCTACTGGTATACTATAACCCCCTACTGGTATACTGTAACCCCCTACTGGTATACTATAACATCCTACTGGTATACTATAACATCCTACTGGTATACTATAACCCCCTACTGGTATACTGTAACCTCCTACTGGTGTACTATAACCCCCTACTGGTATACTGTAACCCATGGCACCACACATGACCCTGGTTCACAGTACAGGACCAACCCCTACTGTACGGCTCTGGTTCAGCTAATATAGTGAATTCGTAAACTGACCAACTCAGTACAGATTGTCTAATTGGTTCTGTTCTGTTTGGCTCAGTAGTGTGAAAAAAGGTTTCTAATAGTATGTCTGTGTTATCTATCTCCTCCCCTTTCTCCTCCCTGTCCTCCCTCGCTCTTCCTTCTCCTCTCTCTCTCCCCACCCTCTCTCTCCTTCCATCTCCTTCCCTCTTCTTCCTCTCTCCCCTCCCTCTCCTTCCATCTCCTTCCCTCTTCTTCCTCTCTCCCCTCCATCTCTCCTCCCTTCTCCTTCCTCTCTCCTCCTTCCCTCTCTCCTCCCTCCCCTCATCTCTCCCTCTCTTCTCCCCCTTCCTCCCCTCTCTCCTCCACCTTCCTCCCCCGTCTCACTGTTTCAGGTGGACTCTCCCCAGGAAGAGGAGCTCCTCTCTACTCTCAGCAGTCTGAGCGCTGAACTCCACAAGCTGGACGACATACACTGGATCTGCCCTGCCATGCACTGCTCTGAGGAGGTGGCTGTGAGTGTGTGTTTGCAATCAAAAACAGCAGGAGTCATTTTTATTCAACCAGTCAACTTTTATTTATCTCCTTCCGTCCTCCCTCTATCCTTTCGCTCTCTCCTTTCCTCTCATCCATCTCTCTCTCTCCAGGACACTGTGAGGGTGAGCGGTAAGAGCAGTATTAAGATGAAGATGATGCCCAAGGTGAAGAGGGAGAGAGAGAAGCTCCACAAGCAGAAGTCCAATAGCTCTCTGTCAGGTAAGGATACAGGCCAGGCCCCCTGCTTTGAGGCCTGAAGCACAATAGGAAACTAGGCGGCCATTTTGGTTTTAACACAAGCATTTTGGGTCTAAGGCCCAGTGTTGATGGCAACCAAGAGTAAGAACTTGATTATTGTCTGGGGATTTTCTTACCAACCCTGGTCAAATATATGTGGAATTATGAATAACTTGTTATTGGACCACATGGGGCAGCAGGTAGCCTTGCGGTTAGAGCTTTGGACCGGTAACCAAAAGGCTGCTAGTTCAAATCCCTGCGCCATCAAGGTGAAAAATCTGTCTGTGTGCCTTGAGCATGGCTGTCTGTGTGCCTTGAGCATGGCACTTAACCCAAATTGCTCCAACTGTTTATAATGGCAGACCCAGAAATTGGGAATGCTAAAAAAAACACAAAAAAAAACATTTCCAATTCACACGTGTACAATAGTGCATAAGAACCCACCAAATGATTATGTATTTGTTGTGTACATTTTCTACATAATTTGCCTTTTGATTTCGAAGTTATTTGAGTTGATATATAAAGTACCTGTAGTGATTTTATAAGAGTGCCATCCAATATACTGTATAAAACAACTGGTGAACTATTGTTGTTATTGTCTGTCTCTCTCCAACAGGACCTTGGGATATTAAAGGTGGCCCAAATGAGACGGGTCCTTCAGGCAATTGAGGAACTTAAACGCAAAGGCTTAACAAGGTACACCCATCACCATGGCAGCCAGGGGAGGCGAGGGGTGTCACCCTCTTCTTCGTACGGGACGTGGGCTTTACCTACCGAGGGGTGTCACCCTCTTCTTCCTACGGGACGTGGGCTTTACCTACCGAGGGGTGAGAAGTACAAAATGATTCCACGACCCTCCCGCCTTTCAGCTAACACCTCCCCCTTGACTCTCGATGTTCTCCATTTTGAAATTAGGGAGGAGTTGTTTTTAACTAGGGGGTGTGGCTTTGCATCCTATCACCATTTGGGGTCCTGTTATTGGTTCTATTTGGCCTACTGACCCAGGAGGTGGGCGTGGCTTCTTGAGATGAAAGCAGAGAAGGAGAAGAGACGCTCTCTTAGCAACTTGTTTCCTTGACGACGCAATGTGTTTACGTAGGCGGAGCTCTCCTTTGCATGACATGAGCAGCCATTTTGTTTTTATTTTTAAATAACTCCTTTTTTTGGCAGGCGTTTACACTACCCTTCCTCTTTTCTCTTTTTTTTGTAATCTTTATTGACTTTCGTGACAACTTACAGGACTTTTTAGTTTCCTCGAGAAATCTGAAGTCCGAAGACGACTTTGCTTTCTGTTCCTATCGCCGTAAGAACAACAAAAATACAAATGAACAACAATGTAAACAACATCTCAAATTATTAACTGGAGACTCATAAATGTAAAACAAAAAATAGACTATTGCAGGGTCATATTGAGGAATGTACTACATGTGTGCGTATTACCTTGTGAATATTCATTTTACCGTGTGAATATTCATACTACTGCGTGAATATTCATATTACTGTGTGAATATTTGTTCTACCGTGTGAATATTCATACTACTGCGTGAATATGCATACTACTGCGTGAATATTCATATTACTGTGTGAATATTCACACAGTGGCCTGGCCTGATGTCTCCATCCCTGCATGCCTTCCACTCCTCACTATCCTATGAGATGGAAGAAGTAACCCAGTAGACACTGATCTAAGGTCAAGATTAGAAATCTGATCCTAGATCTGTGGTTAGGACAAACATTCACCATGAGCTTATACATTCCTTAATGGTCACGATTGAATATATATTCTCTTGTAGAAATTGGGTAGCGCCTTATCTGAAGACACTTCTGTAAACGTTTTTTTTTTTTATTATTACGTTATTAATAGGAAGAATAAATTCATAAATAATAATAAATTAGGAAATGGATACAACATTTATTACAACGTCCTGTAATATCTTGAACATTTAATTAATTTAATGCTGAACAAACTTGAAGTAATGATGTTCATAGTCAATCAGATAAACTGTTAGCTATATGAATGTGCTACTGTACCATTAGCATGCTGCTGTTAGAGGCTTTAATGAGGTACCTTTACATATGTGGGAAGTTTCTTACCAGGCGCACTGGTTTAAAATGACATATGACGATTGTGTGCGTATGTGCAAACGACACTGTGTGTGTGTCGTTCATTTTACTGTGTCGTTCGAGTTTACTGTATGTTGCCTTGCACTTTACAAAGCGAAACTTAAAGAACACATTTGTGTGTGTGTGTGTTGTAAAGTGACCGTTCACTTGTGGTTTTTATTGCTATGACAACGGTCCCTCTCCATCATATTTATGACAAATCTATACAGAGATCATTGTGTGTTAATATATAAATATAACCAAGCGAATGTTAGTGTGTGTATATATATATATTTACACACACACACACACAGTACCAGTCGAAAGTTTGGACACACCTACTGTACTCAAGGATTTTTCTTTGTTTTTACTATTTTCTACATTGTAGAGTCATAGTGAAGACATCAAAATTATGAAATAACACATGGAATCATGTATTTTAGATTCTTCAAAGTAGCAACCCTGCCTTGATGACAGCTTTGCATTATTTTGGCATTCTCTCAACCAGCTTCATGTGGAATGCTTTTCCAACTGTCTTGAAGGAGTTCCCACATATGCTGAGCACTTGTTGGGTGCTTTTCCTTCGCTCTGCGGTCCAACTCATCCCAAACCATCTCAATTGGGTGATTGTGGAGGACAGGTCATCTGATGCAGCATTCCATCACTCTCCTTCTTGGTCTAATAACCCTTACACAGCCTGGAGGCGTGTTTTGGGTCATTGTACAGTTGAAAAACAAATTATAGTCCCACTAAGCGCAAACCAGATGGGATGGCGTATCGCTGCAGAGTGCTGATTAAGTGTGCCTTTAATTCTAAATAAATCACAGACACTGTGACCAGAAAAGCAACATCACACCTCCTCCTCCATGCTTCACGGTGGGAACCACACATGCGAAGATCATCCGTTCACCTACTCTGCATCTCACAAAGAACCGGCAGTTTGAACCAAAAATCTCAAATTTGGACAGATTTCCACCCGTCTAATGTCAATTACTCGTGTTTCTTGGCCCAAGCAAGTCTCTTCTTTATATTGATGTCCTTTAGTAGTGGTTTCTTTGCAGCATTTGACCATGAAGGCCTGATTCACGCAGTCTCCTCTGAACAGTAGATGTCTGTTACTTGAACTCTGAAGCATTTATTTGGGCTGCAATCTGTTGTGCACTTAACTCTAATGAATGTATCCTCTGCAGGAGAGGTAACTCTGGGTCTCCTTTTCCTATGGCGGTCCTCATGAGAGCCAGTTTCATCGTAGTGCTTCATGTTTTTTCCTGATTGACTGACCTTCATGTCTTGAAGTGATGGACTGTTTTTTCTCTTTGGTTATTTTAGCTTTTCTTGCCATAATATGGACTTGGTCTTTTACCAAATAGGGTTATATTCTGTATACCACCCCTACCATGTCACAACACAACTGATTGGCTCAAACGCATTAAGATGGAATGAAATCCCACAAATTAACTTTTAACAAGGCACACCTGTTAATTGAAATCCTTTCCACGTGACTACCTCATGAAGCTGGTTGACAGCATGCCAATAGTGTGCAAAGCTGTCATCAAGGCAAAGGTTGGCTACTTTGAAGAATCTCAAATATAAAATATATTTTGATTTGTTTAACATTATTTTGGTCACTACATGATTCCATATGTGTTATTTCATAGTTTTCATGTCTTCACTATTATTCTACAATGTATACAATAGTAAAAGTAAAGAAAAACCCTTGAATGAGTAGGTGTGTCCAAACGTTTGACTGGTACTGTACATGTTTTGCAGGGTTGCAAAATTCCGGTAACTCCCCAAATTCCCATGCTTTATAGAAATCCTGATTGGAAGATGTTTTAACCCGAAGGGAATCAGCGGGAAATCCAGGAATCCTCCAACAAGGAAAGTCACAGGAATTTTGCAACCCTGATGTTCTCAGTCAACACATCCTAATCTCACGGAAGAACGTATTCTCAAACATGCTACTGCAAGGTTACTCCAATGGTATGCCAACCGTTCCTTAGCAACTGTTTGTGTGTCTGTTGCGTGGTACTAGGATATCGGTACTGAACAGTGTTGAAGTCTTCACGTGACATGAAATATATAGCTGTCAATCGCCAAGGTACTGAGAGGAACGGAGAACAATGCAACAACATATCAAGTCATTTAGGATTTGAAAACGTCTTGTCGGACTACATGTATGTCACATGCCACGGTTGCGTGTATTTGACGATACGTTTTTGTGAACTCACTTTGTCTTGTGAACGCCCCCCTTACAGACAGAAGGGCAATGCTCAAAGCTGGACTTGATGTTGCACGTTGTTTGTTCAAAGATGTTGAATAATATTGTGCTGTTAATTGGTTGTGCTGGTTGATTGCTGTAACCGGGCTGGGAGGTTAGCCTTTGGACCTAACATGATTCCGTAGTCCTAAGTGTCAAGATGTTGTATATTATACTATTTAATGGTATAAATTGATAAGAAGGGATGTGATTGTGAATTGAATTGTGAATCTTTGATGTCATCATGTATTGGACTTGATTGAGTATTCCAAATATACGTTTTTTTCAGCTTCGAGCCAAACCATTATTTTGACAGGTTACTCGACAGAAATGTTTACTTTGCCAATAAGATAATGATCGTGCCTAGAAGCGATGATTTTACTTGTTTTACAGGCATATGATTATTTTTTATCAGTGACTTTAGTCTGTGATTCGATCAAAAGGCGCGTTGTCGTCGACTAGAACTCTGCACGTGACTTTCAAAGGTCATTTACGATGTCCCAGGGTTGAACTTTGGTCTTAGCCTGTCTATGTGCTATCTAATCATGTGTGGCCCAGAGAGAGAAACAGGCTGATACAAAGTGTGTGTGTGTCAAGTGCGACACATAATGCAAGTTTGATAGATGGAGTTCCTCCTTTGGTTTTAATGAATATTACAGCACATTTAACGCCATGTCACACACTGTACACTCAAACAGAAAGTATGTAGCTGAATATTCAATACAGTAGGCCTTATTTCATTACAACAAAGTCTTAGTATGGTGTCCATATTAGGACATTGATTCTGACCCAGATTTGTCTGATGCCTATGTCCTAATATGGACACTGTGCCAGAGGGTAGAGAGGAAAACTCCTCTATAACAGATTGATATTTTTTATCTGTGCATACAGTAGAGATCAATACCATTTCTATATAAATTAAAAAGCAGTAACAGTCGTTACCGTTCCTAGGACTGTACGGAAAATGGACAATAAAATAGAACAATCACTCTCACAGCTAGTGAGACCATCCTCTTGACCTTAGCCGTCGGGGTCAGACAATCAATCAAACACGGGTGTCTCTTACGCTTCTCGAAGATTCTGGACAATCGGTTTCTCTCACTCCTCATCCGAGACACTGATGTCATCAATGTCTCTGTCGTACTGACTGCAGTTGTTGGCCTCATCTATGGAACCTGGAATACAGTGAACATTACTGTCTGTCCAGTCCATGTTTTCATTATAATACAGTGAACATTAGTCTGTCCAGTCCATGTTATCATTATAATACAGTGAACATTACTGTCTGTCCAGTCCATGTTATCATTAAAATACAGTGAACATTACTGTCCAGTCCATGTTATCATTATAATACAGTGAACATTACTGTCTGTCCAGTCCATGTTATCATTAAAATACAGTGAACATTACTGTCCAGTCCATGTTATCATTATAATACAGTGAACATTAGTCTGTCCAGTCCATGTTATCATTATAATACAGTGAACATTACTGTCCAGTCCATGGTTTCTTTATAATACAGTGAACATTACTGTCTGGTCCATGTTATCATTATAATACAGTGAACATTACTGTCTGGTCCATGGTTTCTTTATAATACAGTGAGCATTACTGTCTGTCCAGTCCATGTTTTCATTATAATACAGTGAACATTACTGTCCAGTCCATGTTTTCATTATAATACAGTGAACATTACTGTCTGTCCAGTCCATGTTTTCATTAAAATACAGTGAACATTACTGTCCAGTCCATGGTTTCATTATAATACAGTGAACATTACTGTCTGTCCAGTCCATGTTTTCATTATAATACAGTGAACATTACTGTCTGTCCAGTCCATGTTTTCATTAAAATACAGTGAACATTACTGTCAGTCCATGTTATCATTAAAATACAGTGACCATTACTGTCTGTCCAGTCCATGTTATCATTATAATACAGTGAACATTACTGTCCAGTCCATGTTTTCATTATAATACAGTGAACATTACTGTCTGTCCAGTCCATGTTTTCATTATAATACAGTGAACATTACTGTCTGTCCATGTTTTCATTAAAATACAGTGAACATTACTGTCCAGTCCATGGTTTCATTATAATACAGTGAACATTACTGTCCAGTCCATGTTTTCATTATAATACAGTGAACATTACTGTCAGTCCATGTTATCATTAAAATACAGTGAACATTACTGTCAGTCCATGTTATCATTAAAATACAGTGACCATTACTGTCTGTCCAGTCCATGTTATCATTATAATACAGTGAACATTACTGTCCAGTCCATGTTTTCATTATAATACAGTGAACATTACTGTCCAGTCCATGTTATCATTATAATACAGTGAACATTACTGTCTGTCCAGTCCATGTTTTCATTATAATACAGTGAACATTACTGTCCAGTCCATGTTTTCATTATAATACAGTGAACATTACTGTCTGTCCAGTCCATGTTTTCATTAAAATACAGTGAACATTACTGTCCAGTCCATGGTTTCATTATAATACAGTGAACATTACTGTCTGTCCAGTCCATGTTTTCATTATAATACAGTGAACATTACTGTCTGTCCAGTCCATGTTTTCATTAAAATACAGTGAACATTACTGTCAGTCCATGTTATCATTAAAATACAGTGAACATTACTGTCAGTCCATGTTATCATTAAAATACAGTGACCATTACTGTCTGTCCAGTCCATGTTATCATTATAATACAGTGAACATTACTGTCCAGTCCATGTTTTCATTATAATACAGTGAACATTACTGTCTGTCCAGTCCATGTTTTCATTATAATACAGTGAACATTACTGTCTGTCCATGTTTTCATTAAAATACAGTGAACATTACTGTCCAGTCCATGGTTTCATTATAATACAGTGAACATTACTGTCCAGTCCATGTTTTCATTATAATACAGTGAACATTACTGTCAGTCCATGTTATCATTAAAATACAGTGAACATTACTGTCAGTCCATGTTATCATTAAAATACAGTGACCATTACTGTCTGTCCAGTCCATGTTATCATTATAATACAGTGAACATTACTGTCCAGTCCATGTTTTCATTATAATACAGTGAACATTACTGTCTGTCCAGTCCATGTTTTCATTATAATACAGTGAACATTACTGTCCAGTCCATGTTATCATTATAATACAGTGAACATTACTGTCTGTCCAGTCCATGTTTTCATTAAAATACAGTGAACATTACTGTCTGTCCATGTTTTCATTAAAATACAGTGAACATTACTGTCCAGTCCATGGTTTCATTATAATACAGTGAACATTACTGTCCAGTCCATGTTTTCATTATAATACAGTGAACATTACTGTCAGTCCATGTTATCATTAAAATACAGTGAACATTACTGTCAGTCCATGTTATCATTAAAATACAGTGACCATTACTGTCTGTCCAGTCCATGTTATCATTATAATACAGTGAACATTACTGTCCAGTCCATGTTTTCATTATAATACAGTGAACATTACTGTCTGTCCAGTCCATGTTTTCATTATAATACAGTGAACATTACTGTCCAGTCCATGTTATCATTATAATACAGTGAACATTACTGTCTGTCCAGTCCATGTTTTCATTAAAATACAGTGAACATTAGTCTGTCCAGTCCATGTTTTCATTATAATACAGTGAACATTACTGTCTGTCCAGTCCATGTTTTCATTATAATACAGTGAACATTACTGTCTGTCCATGGTTTCATTATAATACAGTGAACATTACTGTCTGTCCAGTCCATTATTTCATTATAATACAGTGAACATTACTGTCCAGTCCATGGTTTCATTATAATACAGTGAACATTACTGTCTGTCCATGGTTTCATTATAATACAGTGAACATTACTGTCTGTCCAGTCCATGTTTTCTTTATAATACAGTGAACATTAGTCTGTCCAGTCCATGTTTTCATTATAATACAGTGAACATTAGTCTGTCCAGTCCATGTTATCATTATAATACAGTGAACATTACTGTCCAGTCCATGGTTTCTTTATAATACAGTGAACATTACTGTCTGGTCCATGTTATCATTATAATACAGTGAACATTACTGTCTGGTCCATGGTTTCTTTATAATACAGTGAACATTACTGTCTGGTCCATGGTTTCTTTATAATACAGTGAACATTAGTCTGTCCAGTCCATGTTATCATTATAATACAGTGAACATTACTGTCTGTCCAGTCCATGTTTTCATTAAAATACAGTGAACATTACTGTCCAGTCCATGTTTTCATTATAATACAGTGAACATTACTGTCTGTCCAGTCCATGGTTTCATTATAATACAGTGAACATTACTGTCCAGTCCATGTTATCATTATAATACAGTGAACATTACTGTCTGTCCAGTCCATGTTTTCATTAAAATACAGTGAACATTACTGTCCAGTCCATGGTTTCATTATAATACAGTGAACATTACTGTCTGTCCAGTCCATGTTTTCATTATAATACAGTGAACATTACTGTCTGTCCAGTCCATGTTTTCATTAAAATACAGTGAACATTACTGTCAGTCCATGTTATCATTAAAATACAGTGAACATTACTGTCAGTCCATGTTATCATTAAAATACAGTGACCATTACTGTCTGTCCAGTCCATGTTATCATTATAATACAGTGAACATTACTGTCCAGTCCATGTTTTCATTATAATACAGTGAACATTACTGTCTGTCCAGTCCATGTTTTCATTATAATACAGTGAACATTACTGTCTGTCCATGGTTTCATTATAATACAGTGAACATTACTGTCCAGTCCATGTTATCATTATAATACAGTGAACATTACTGTCTGTCCAGTCCATGTTTTCATTAAAATACAGTGAACATTAGTCTGTCCAGTCCATGTTTTCATTATAATACAGTGAACATTACTGTCTGTCCAGTCCATGTTTTCATTATAATACAGTGAACATTACTGTCTGTCCATGGTTTCATTATAATACAGTGAACATTACTGTCTGTCCAGTCCATGGTTTCATTATAATACAGTGAACATTACTGTCCAGTCCATGGTTTCATTATAATACAGTGAACATTACTGTCTGTCCAGTCCATGGTTTCATTATAATACAGTGAACATTACTGTCCAGTCCATGTTATCATTAAAATACAGTGAACATTACTGTCTGTCCAGTCCATGTTTTCATTAAAATACAGTGAACATTACTGTCCAGTCCATGGTTTCATTATAATACAGTGAACATTACTGTCTGTCCAGTCCATGTTTTCATTAAAATACAGTGAACATTACTGTCCAGTCCATGGTTTCATTATAATACAGTGAACATTACTGTCTGTCCAGTCCATGTTTTCATTATAATACAGTGAACATTACTGTCCAGTCCATGTTTTAATTTCACACCCAATGTCAGACACCCTAATCACCATTCTTATAATGATAAGAAATTAAACATAAAGTCTCATTAAACGCAACACAAGATGGTGATCCTGCTCCGAGTTACAAATAGCATCGCTGGATACATTTGCGTATTTTTGCCACGCAAGTAATCAGAGCGGCTATATGGTGTTAGATACTGTACGTTCGGCTTAAAGAGGGACATTACAGTACCCGTGTCTAGGTCCTGGTTTGAACTTGGGGTTCTCTAGTTTCTCCCAGACCACAGCACCCACCTCTTACGGAGTGACACTTCCACATTAGAGGGAACCATGTTGACCACACTGTCGGTTACATCTGCTACCTAGAGGAGAGGGGTAGGAGGAGGGGCAGAGGACAACCTATTTGTTAGAGAGATACCATTTGAGACACTAACCATCCTACTAGGACATGTAAAGAGAGAGAAGAAAACAGAGAGAGAGCAACTCCCCCCCCCCCCCCCCATACACACACACACACACACACACACACACACACACACACACAGAGATGGTGGAACACCTTGTCCCCAAACTGAATGTGACAGGTGAGAGACAGATGTTAATCACTGTTAACAGGTTTACTCCAAAACAGAAAAGCAACCAAATTTCATAAGGTTTTGTTTTCTCGTCCCCCGCTGTGTGTTCGTTTGTGTTTTCTTTCTCACCACGGTGCAGTTAGCCTCAATGTAGGGCAATTCAGGGGTGGTATAGATACACTACCAGGTAGACTAGTTGACAACAAGTTCTCAGTTACAACTGTGACCCTTAACACAGACAAAGCTGGGCCAGAGGTTTACAGAATGGTGTCGTCTGCGTAGAGGTGGATCAAAGAATCACCAGCAGCGAGAGCGACATTAGTGAGGTCGGGCACTGATGTTAGGCGATTAGGCCAGGCTCCCCATCGGAGTTCCAATTCATTGCAAAGGTGTTTGAAGGTGTTGAGGTCAGGGCTCTGTGCAGGCCAGTCAAGTTCTTCCACACCGATCTCGACAAACCATTTCTGTATGGACCTCGCTTGCATTGTCATGCTGATACA
Source organism: Oncorhynchus mykiss (assembly GCF_057628025.1). NCBI lineage: Eukaryota > Metazoa > Chordata > Actinopteri > Salmoniformes > Salmonidae > Oncorhynchus > Oncorhynchus mykiss. Next base: position 12,745,726 of record NC_143030.1, read on the forward strand.
GGAAAGGGTCTTCCCCAAACTGTTGCCACAAAGTTGGAAGGACAGAATCATTGAGAATGTAATTGTATGCTGTAGCGTTAAGATTTCCCTTCATTGGAACTAAGGGGCCCGAACCATGAAAAACAGCCCCAGACCATTATTCCTCCTCCACCAAACTTTACAGTTGGCACTATGCATTGGGGCAGGTAGTATTCTTCTGGCATCCGCCAAACCCAGATTTGTCCATTGGACTGCCTGATAATGATGCGTGATTCATCACTCCAGAGAACGCTTTTCCACTGCTCCAGAGTTTCCACTGTCTCAGAGTTTCCACTGCTCCAGAGTTTCCACTGCTCCAGAGTTTCCACTGCTCCAGAGTTTCCACTGTCTCAGAGTTTCCACTGCTCCAGAGTTTCCACTGCTCCAGAGTTTCCATTGCTCCAGAGTTTCCACTGCCTCAGAGTTTCCACTGTCTCAGAGTTTCCACTGCTCCAGAGTTTCCACTGCTCCAGAGTTTCCACTGCTCAGAGTTTCCACTGCCTCAGAGTTTCCACTGCCTCAGAGTTTCCACTGTCTCAGAGTTTCCACTGCTCCAGAGTTTCCACTGCTCCAGAGTTTCCACTGCTCCAGAGTTTCCACTGTTCAGATTTTCCACTGCCTCAGAGTTTCCACTGCTTCAGAGTTTCCACTGCTCCAGAGTTTCCACTGTCTCAGAGTTTCCACTGCCTCAGTTTCCACTGTCTCAGAGTTTCCACTGCTCCAAAGTTTCCACTGCTCCAGAGTTTCCACTGCCTCAGAGTTTCCACTGCCTCAGAGTTTCCACTTTCTCATAGTTTCCACTGTCTCAGAGTTTCCACTGCTCCAGAGTTTCCACTGCTCCAGAGTTTCCACTGCTCAGAGTTTCCACTGTCTCAGAGTTTCCACTGCCACAGAGTTTCCACTGCTCCAGAGTTTCCACTGCTCAGAGTTTCCACTGCTCCAGAGTTTCCACTGTCTCAGAGTTTCCACTGCTCCAGAGTTTCCACTGCCTCCGAGTTTCCACTGCCTCAGAGTTTCCACTGCTCCAGAGTTTCCACTGCTCCAGAGTTTCCACTGCTCCAAGCTTTGCACCACTCCAGCCAGTGCTTGGCATTGTGCATGGTGATCTTAGGCTTGTGTGCGGCTGCTCGGCCATGGAAACCTGCTACATGAAGCTCCCGACGAACAGTTCTTGTGCTGACGTTGCTTCCAGAGGCAGTTTGGAACGCGGTAGTGAATGTTGCAACCGAGGACATACAATTCTTCAGCACTCGGCGGTCCTGTTCTGTGAGCTTGTGCGGCCTACCACTTTGCAGCTGAGCTGGTGTTGCTCCTAGATTTTTCCACTTCACAATAACAGCACTTACAGTTGACCGGAAAAGTCTAGCAGGGCAGAAATTTGACTGACTTGTTGGAAAGGTGGCATCCTATGACGATGCCACGTTGAAAGTCACTGAGCTCTTCAGTAAGGCCATTCTACTGCCAATGTTTGTCTATGGAGATTGCATGGCTGTGTGCTCGATTTTATACACCCGTCAACAGCGGTGTGGCTGAAATAGCCGAATCCACTCATTTGAAGGGGTGTCCAACATAGGACAGTTCAGGTTGGTATAGCCTCAACATAGGACAGTCCAGGTTGGTATAGCCTCAACATAGGACAGTCCAGGTTGGTATAGCCTCAACATAGGACAGTCCAGGTTGGTATAGCCTCAACATAGGACAGTCCAGGTTGGTATAGCCTCAACATAAGACAGTCCAGGTTGGTATAGCCTCAACATAGGACAGTTCAGGTATAAAAACTAAGACGGCACCATGAACAGAAGGAAACACAGGCATTAGCCTTTTATAAAGGGTAATAAGGGTTATAGGGTTATAAAGGATAATAAGGGTTATAAAGGGTTATACAGGGTAATGAGGGTTATAAGGGTTATACAGGGTAATAAGGGTTATAAAGGGCAATAAGGGTTATAAAGGGTTATAAAGGTTAATGAGGGTTATAACGGGTAATAAGGGTTATAAAGGGTTATACGGGTTATAAAGGGTAATAAGGGTTATAAAGGGCAATAAGGGTAATAAGGGTTATACATGGTTATAAAGGTTTATTAAGGGTTATAAAGGGTAATAGGGGTTATAAAGCGTAATAAGGGTTATAAAGGGTTATACGGGTTATAAAGGGTAATGAGGGTTATAAAGGGTAATAAGGGTTATAAAGGGTCATACGGGTTATACAGGGTAATAAGGGTTATAAAGGGTTATAAAGGGTAATGAGGGTTATAACGGGTAATAGGGGTTATAAAGGGTTATACAGGGTAATACGGGTTATAAAGGGTAATAAGGGTTACTTTTGCACTACTTTTGACCAGAGCCCTATGGGTAAAAGGATACCATTTGGGACTCAACCTAGGTTAAGTGTCTTTCTAAAGAGCATTAGTACAACAGTAGCTTCCTGCAGATATTTGCAGCAGTGTCGGCTCAGCCTGGGACAGGGAATAATGTTACCAAGTTTGGCCACTAGATGGCAACAACACTTAATGAGAACATATTTAACCCCTTTGACCAATCAGGTTGCATTATTAATTTAGCACTTCTTTTAACTTTTTTTTCTCCAGAAGAATTAAAATCCCCTTATTTCCCAATACTGGGGAAGTGTGTTTGTTATGGATACTTTGAGATTGTAATGTTTGTCTTTTCAATAAGAGCTGAAATGTAAATATTTCTGTTGCTTTGGCAGTGTGTGTCGGTTACTGAAATGTAGTGTGTTTGGACATGTACGGTATGTCTGGTCCAACCCAGAGCCATGTATTTAAAGAGTTGAGACATTGAGGGTTCTACATTATGATGCATTAATTAACATGACACTACAACATTCTACGGCAGCCATGTTAGCATCGTTTAAATATTCCTGTGTAATGTTATGTAACGGAATTTATAGATTTAGATCAATATTCAAAATTCTTAATGTTGGCCCAACTCTCTAAAATATTTGGCTCTGGTAAAAACAGTTGAATTCTGGGAAAAATAGTTGTCTAAGAGAGGGCAGGAGCCTTAAATAGGCTGTTATCCTGCATCAGCAGAATGCTAGAGATTCATCATCGACAAAGACAGGAGTCACTGCACCTCACATTTTTCACTTACTTCTCTGTGACACACAAGTCATGCACATGCACGCACGCACGCACACACACACACACACACACACACACACACACACACACACACACATAGAGAGAGAGAGATTGTGTGAGAGAGAGAGAGAGAGAGGGGGGGGGGATGAGAAAACGCTAAACACAGAAAGAGGAAGGGGCAGAGAGACAGTGTGGGGTTCAACGTCCTGCTGAAATCTTACTCAGCGAAAAAAGGAAAAAAATAAGGAATTTCCGAGTCACTGAAATGTTATATTTCAACAGAGGCATTGAAACCAACTGATTTTATATAGAAACACCATGCAACAATTTGATCCACAAGAACTAACAGAAAAAGAAAGAAGCTATGAGATATACAGTGCCTTGCGAAAGTATTCGGCCCCCTTGAACTTTGCGACCTTTTGCCACATTTCAGGCTTCAAACATAAAGATATAAAACTGTATTGTTTTGTGAAGAATCAACAACAAGTGGGACACAATCATGAAGTGGAACGACATTTATTGGATATTTCAAACTTTTTTAACAAATCAAAAACTGAAAAATTGGGCGTGCAAAATTATTCAGCCCCTTTACTTTCAGTGCAGCAAACTCTCTCCAGAAGTTCAGTGAGGATCTCTGAATGATCCAATGTTGACCTAAATGACTAATGATGATAAATACAATCCACCTGTGTGTAATCAAGTCTCCGTATAAATGCACCTGCACTGTGATAGTCTCAGAGGTCTGTTAAAAGCGCAGAGAGCATCATGAAGAACAAGGAACACACCAGGCAGGTCCGAGATACTGTCCGAGATACTGTTGTGAAGCCGGATTTGGATACAAAAAGATTTCCCAAGCTTTAAACATCCCAAGGAGCACTGTGCAAGCAATAATATTGAAATGGAAGGAGTATCAGACCACTGCAAATCTACCAAGACCTGGCCGTCCCTCTAAACTTTCAGCTCATACAAGGAGAAGACTGATCAGAGATGCAGCCAAGAGGCCCATGATCACTCTGGATGAACTGCAGAGATCTACAGCTGAGGTGGGAGACTCTGTCCATAGGACAACAATCAGTCGTATATTGCACAAATCTGGCCTTTATGGAAGAGTGGCAAGAAGCCATTTCTTAAAGATATCCATAAAAAGTGTCGTTTAAAGTTTGCCACAAGCCACCTGGGAGACACACCAAACATGTGGAAGAAGGTGTTCTGGTCAGATGAAACCAAAATTGAACTTTTTGGCAACAATGCAAAACGTTATGTTTGGCGTAAAAGCAACACAGCTGAACACACCATCCCCACTGTCAAACATGGTGGTGGCAGCATCATGGTTTGGGCCTGCTTTTCTTCAGCAGGGACAGGGAAGATGGTTCAAATTGATGGGAAGATGGATGGAGCCAAATACAGGACCATTCTGGAAGAAAACCTGATGTCTGCAAAAGACCTGAGACTGGGACGGAGATTTGTCTTCCAACAAGACAATGATCCAAAACATAAAGCAAAATCTACAATGGAATGGTTCAAAAATAAACATATCCAGGTGTTAGAATGGCCAAGTCAAAGTCCAGACCTGAATCCAATCGAGAATCTGTGGAAAGAACTGAAAACTGCTGTTCACAAATGCTCTCCATCCAACCTCACTGAGCTCGAGCTGTTTTGCAAGGAGGAATGGGAAAAAATGTCAGTCTCTCGATGTGCAAAACTGATAGAGACATACCCCAAGCGACTTACAGCTGTAATCGCAGCAAAAGGTGGCGCTACAAAGTATTAACTTAAGGGGGCTGAATAATTTTGCACGCCCAATTTCTCAGTTTTTGATTTGTTAAAAAAGTTTGAAATATCCAATAAATGTCGTTCCACTTCATGATTGTGTCCCACTTGTTGTTGATTCTTCACAAAAAAATACAGTTTTATATCTTTATGTTTGAAGCCTGAAATGTGGCAAAAGGTCGCAAAGTTCAAGGGGGCCGAATACTTTCGCAAGGCACTGTATATATATATATATATATATATATATACACACACACTCACTCACTCACTCACTCACACACTCACTCACTCACTAACTCTCTCTCTCTTACCTTTTCTGCTTTAGTTCTGCCTTGTTGATGGTGTTCATCTGAACTGGAGGAGACAGACAATCAACAGTATAGTAGTACGGTCTTGTATAGTATTGTTAAGAAACGTCTGAAGCAACTCTAGTCTCAAAAGACTCAATGCAAAAGAAAATCCTCAAAAGAGCCCACACTCACACCCCTACCTGGGTTTCTCCTGCTGCTGTGCCTCAGCTGATTTGGGCCCCTGGTAAATGATCTCCCCTCTGTTGTGTTTCATGCCGTTCTTATCTGACGTCACTGTCGGCTGCGAAGGCTCCTGGGGCTTCTCGTTGCTATGGCACCCGTGGGTACAGCCCTACAATAGGAAAGTCCACTCGGGATGCTGTCTCTGATACCTATGGTCCAATCACAATCTAAAGCATTCTCAGAAGTCCCCTACACATTCATGACCTATAATACTATAATAATGACCTATAATACTATAATAATGACCTATAATACTATAATAATAACCTATAATACTATAATAATGACCTATAATACATCTCTGCACTGACGAATCTCTCCTCATTCATTTACTCATTTCAGCAACTAAAGGCTTGTGAGGCATATTTTTCTGTTTTAAATTTTACTCCGGAACCACGATGATAAATACAATCGTTTTTCTCGAGTGCACTTTTAACAGAGCTGAGATGTACTTTTGGTCGAGAGCTTCAAGTTCCTCGGTGTCCATGTCACTAAGGACCTACTGTATCATGGTCCAAATACAGCAAACTAGATGTGAAGAAGGTGCGACTACGTCTCTTCCCCCTCAGGAGGCTGACAAGACTTGGGCTCCTCAGATCCTCAAGCAGATCCACAGCTGCACCGTTGAAAAGACTTGGGCTCCTCAGATCCACAGCGGCACCGTTGAAAAGACTTGGGCTCCTCAGGTCCTCAAGAAGTTCCACAGCTGCACCGTTGAACGCATCTTGACTGGCTGCATCAGCACTTGGTATTGCAACTGCTTGGCATCCAATCACAAGGCGCCACAGAGGGTGGTTCGTACGTCCCAGTACATCACTGGGGCCAAGCTTCCTGACATCCAGGACCTGTATACTAGGCGGTGTCAGAGGAAGGCCCTAAAAATGGTAAAAAAAAACTCCAGACACCCAAGTCACAGACTGTTCTCTCTGCTTCCACGGGGGAATACATATTTCACTGTACAGCGCTACCTATGGGTTGTGGATCAATGACATGGGGTATCAGTCTACTCAGTGACACCCAGAGAACATTAGCATCGTAGCTCTTATTGCGGGACTCTGAAACGACTGTGAAATGAGACACATTTATTGTACAATCGTGCACAGTGATCGCAGTGGTGTGGTGGGCTTGGCTTGCACGTGCAAATTCAGCACACACAACGTTCTATAATAGAATTGTGTTAATTGACGTGTATCTTTATTGACACACAAAGACCCAAACGGCATTCCAAAGTTTGGTGGAAACACAACTGGTGGGAAAATGTGCATATGGTCTTTATTCGGATTCTAGAATATTCCCATGGAAATCTGTCGGCAATTGGATGGAAACCTAGCGAGTGTCTGCCTCTCTCATATGCACATCTGTCACACACACACGTTTACAATACAATCTCTCAATCAGGAATCTCTCCATGATATATCAGTGATTGGATGACTACTACTCTAGCACACGGTGTTCCTAACAGACACACTAAAACAGTGGCGACCAGTCATTCACAGCATGTTTTGATCCCCACATTTTTACCCCAAAATAAATACAAATGTTTTTTTGGGGGGCGGGTTTGCCTGTTTTGCGTGTTATTTTGGCGTTAATATGTGTCACATATCAGTTTGCAAACAATGTAAAAAAATATATCATTGAGTTAATGAAGCTGCATTAAAACATGGTCTCTTTTTTGTTTTCTTGAGTAAAGCAGCTCCAAAATGCTGGTGTTTTTCAGTCTAGCTCAGTGCTTTCTGTGGTGATGGGGCAAGCCAGCAGAAAATAGAGCGTTGCACCGTGATTGGCTCAGTGTTCTGTCACTCATGGGGACACTACGTCACCGCCAAGTCTAAGGATCGAGCTCGAAAATTCAAGCACTTTGGGTGCTGCCATAGAGTTACATTAGAAGTTCCCATCAAAGGAGGCTCAAGGTCATTGGCCACATAAAATGATGTCAAATCTAGTAGCTTTGATTGGATTAATCATATCAACATAATTTCAAAATCTTAGCTAGCAGTTATCATGAATCAAGTGGACAATCTACTGGCAAATCCTTGTCATATGAAGATACATTATAGATAAAACGTATCGGTGCTCATCAGTCATTGGACAAACATTACACAACAAGTTGGATATCGCAAATTCAACAATGAGTGGTTTGGAAGGAATCAGCGGCTAACTGCAAGCATTGCAAAGCAATCATTAGCCTGCTATTCAGTGGAGTGGCTGTGTGGTCCCAAGTCTAAGATTAAGTCTATATTCCTAGTTTAAAATTATAAACACAACATTGGCCATGCTGTCAAAGAAGCATGATTTGTGGCGCACTCGAAACAACTCAGAACTGCAAAATCGGACTTATTAAAGAGTTCAAGAGCGAACCCAGGAAAACGAGCTCTGACTGGGAAAATACGTTTTGAACTTTCATCCAACTCGGAATTGTAAATCCGGAAGTCGGGCCTCTTTCTAGAGCTACGACCTGAAGATCACTTGCTCCCGCTCTTCAGCTGTCAGTCGTTATCTAGCGGTGGATTGGCGTTACCCTCTCCTGGCCTGCCCTGGCTGTGTGCGTCCTGGTAGTTTGGACTAAGTGACTAATAAATGTTGGCTTATTACTGGCTTTTTTGGGACAGACATAAAACTGGACACGCTAATGCCTACTGTAGGTCCACCCCTTGCCCTACACTAACGCCAAACTATTTTCAATAGCGGCTTGACCTTTGAAGTGGTTTTGAAACAGAACAAAAATCACAACACACTAAAAAGGAATGGAAAATTACTTTATTTCTTCTTTAAAAATAAAATACAGTAAAATAAAAGCCCATAATTGAATTATATTTTGAAACATTGTTTTGTATTATTTCCATGCTTAATAAAATCATTATATTTCTGCATAAATAAATAAACATTTACAAAGAGGGGGGAAGAACGAGAAGAATTCTCTGAATCATTGACGACCAATCAATCGATCAACAACTGATCAAATGGACAATTCATTGACGGCCTGTAGACATGCAGCCAATCGTCTTCCTTCCTTCTCCATACATGAAATCCCCCATTGGGTATTATATCATATTATATGTATATATACCGCATAATGCAATTCTCTCTCAGGTTCAGAAAAATGTAACAAAAGAAAACAAAATAACATTATAGCAGATGTGTGTGTGTGTGTGTGTGTGTGTGTGTGTGTGTACGTGTGTGTGTTTGTGGATGCATCCCAAATGGCACTCTTCCCTACTGTACGTAGTTCACTAAGTAATGCACTCGATAGGGGACAGGCTGTCATTTAGGATGTATATTATGTGTGTGTTTGTATGTACATAGTAAATCACCAGGCAGCAGTCAGAAGAGTAGTTATCCCCCAAAAAATTACATTTAGAAAACAATAAATGTGCCCAGGAAAATCTTTGAACAAACACACCGACTGAACATGAGGGAAGTTATGTTTGTTTTTGTTGTTGTTTTTTTTAACAAATAAAACAAATACATTTCAGGGATTTATCCAAATGTATCCATTCGTAACCCCAAAAGTCTCCTCGTTCCTTTGTGCGTTTCAGATTCACTGACACGTATCGGTCTCGTATGGAAAGGATTACACACAGAGAGAGGCTGCTTCACTTACACATGGTATCAAAAAGACCCATTTCAATAGGAGTCAAAGAAACATGGCATCTTTGGAAAAGTGGGTCGGGCTACACCCTTCAGACCAATGCATTTTGAGAAGACAGGAATCAAGGAAAGACAATTGGATAGGTCTGTTTAGGTTAGGGGTACTGGTTCTTATAGCAGGTTAGGTTAGGGGTACCGGTTCTTGTAGCAGGTTAGGTTAGGGGTACTGGTTCTTATAGCAGGTTAGGTTAGGGGTACCGGTTCTTGTAGCAGGTTAGGTTAGAGGTACCGGTTCTTGTAGCAGGTTAGGTTAGGGGTACCGGTTCTTATAGCAGGTTAGGTTAAGAGTGCCTTTTCATGACATCACGGACACTTGAGCGAGTTGACAGGGTAGATCAGATCATGCTTTTAACTAGCCTGGAATCCAAGCTGATATGCTTACAGTCTTGTTTCACCAGGCTAGCTTTTAAGGTGTAGCGAGGAAAACAAGACATCACTACCATGTATTCATTGAGGAGAGAAGACTCTCCACGCTGTCCCTCTCTCTGTCCCTCTCTCTGCTGTCACTCTCCACGCTGTCCCTCTCTCTGTCCCTCTCCACGCTGTCCCTCTCCACGCTGTCCCTCTCCACGCTGCCCCTCTCCACGCTGCCCCTCTCCACGCTGCCCCTCTCCACGCTGTCCCTCTCCACGCTGTCCCTCTCCACGCTGTCCCTCTCCACGCTGTCCCTCTCCACGCTGTCCCTCTCCACGCTGTCCCTCTCCACGCTGTCCCTCTCTCTGCCCTTCCACCACTTTGAAACCAGCTCAAATTGACACAAAACAGCTCCATTTACAGGCAGGACTTGTTTTATACATTGTTATTCTGCATGGAATCCACAAAAATAATAAGTAAAGACAAACTGGAGAACACAAGACGTGATAAATTCAGGAGAAAGGAGAAAAAAAATGTTTTGGGAGATTTCACGTTTTTAAATGGCAAACAAAAAGTTATATTCCAAATGGCACCAGTTTCCCTATATAGTGCACTACTTTAGACCAGAGCCCTGTTCCCTATATAGTGCACTACTTTAGACCAGAGCCCTATGGCTTAGGGTTGATCCTAGGTCCTAGAACTGCTACCCAGAGCTCCATGCCCACCAGATTCAGGGACTCTATGAATCCGGGGAGTCCAGAGAAGGGCATCTGTTTTGGGCCACAAAGATTGAGGAGAGCCCTTAACTTCCAAACCACCTCTCAACACCCCGCCCCTTACATAGGTGATACTATAGCGAGGCTATCCTTTAGACAAAGAGACATTTCAGAAAGACTACAGGCCTCATCTTTCATAAGGATGATATATCACCCGTAGCCAGACGATTGGCTATCGATGCATATATATTCCAATCCAAGACAGTTTTAAGGTTTCCAGGATTGATGGACACTGTGGAGCGGGGACATGCCCACTCACAGCAGAAGCAGTGAAGGCCAATGACAGAGCCCAGAGAAACAGGAAGTTAGATGGGGATTCTAAAGCCGTTGGGGGGTAATTCTAGAGCTGGGTCTACCTGACAGTATACAAGGAGGGGGATATTTTATAACTATAATCTACCCGGCACTGGATGAGACCAGAGGAAGAATCTAGAGCTGTACGTACTAGACAGGCATTGGAGAGACCAGAGGAAGAATCTAGAGCTGTACATACTAGACAGGCACTGGATGAGACCAGAGGAAGACAGTAACAGAGTTTCATAAAAGGTGTTATGTTAATATACATCATTATCATTTAGGTTTATGACGTCTAAGCAGGTGTTTGGAGAGGTTGGACTTGCGAGCAAAGCTGAGAAAGCAGTACATACTAGACAGGCATTGGAGACCAGAGGAAGAATCTAGAGCTGTACGTACATCAGGTGGCATAGTCATCATAGACTTCAGCGCCAAGATATTAGCCTGGTCCCAGGTCTGTTTGTGCTTTTGCCTACTCCACGGTCAGCATTTAGCATGACAATTACATAAGAAGTTGGCAAGAGAGCACAGACCTGCTACCAAGATCCAGGAAACAGACCTGCTACCAAGATCCAGGAAACAGACCTGCTACCAAGATCCAGGAAACAGACCTGCTACCAAGATCCAGGAAACAGACCTGCTACCAAGATCCAGGAAACAGACCTGCTACCAAGATCCAGGAAACAGACCTGCTACCAAGATCCAGGAAACAGACCTGCTACCAAGATCCAGGAAACAGACCTGCTACCAAGATCCAAGAAACAGACCTGCTACCAAGATCCAGGAAACAGACCTGCTTCCAAGATCCAGGAAACAGACCTGCTTCCAAGATCCAGGAAACAGACCTGCTACCAAGATCCAGGAAACAGACCTGCTACCAAGATCCAGGAAACAGACAGAAAACAGCCCTGGGTGAGCAACACGTGGCATGAGCAGGAAAACACACCAATGCGTTTTATACAGGGTAATTACGACGGTGGAAATTGTGGCCATTTGTCCAAAAGATGTTAACCCCACACCTGTTTCACCTGAGCCCCAATAGTTACACTGACATCCTTTCATAAAGCAATCTGGGAACCAGAGTGTTATCAAACCAGTAGTGGCTTGTCCATTTTACACTCCATGTGTCCCAAAAAGTATTTAACAATAAAGTAACCCTTGGCAATAAGGTTCAGAATGTGAACCAGTAACAACCTTGACACACGGACTGTTCAGAACACCGTGAAGCACCCGTTATGGGAGTTGTCTTAGACTCAACAACAGGACATCATCCCTTGACACACGGACTGTTCAGAACACCGTGAAGCACCCGTTATGGGAGTTGTCTTAGACTCAACAACAGGACATCATCCCTTGACACCAGAAGTTACTTGGACATCCTTTCATATGACATCTCGAAATTTGGGAGGAAAATTGACAGAGCATCGCTTTAAAACAATACATAACGAGTAATGACATTATGCTAAAAAATATATATAAAAATAAAAATTGACATTATTACCACCAGAATTATCCCAGAAAAATCTAACATTGTTCAGTGTGTGTTTCTGCGTGTGTGTGTGTGTGTGTAACGTGCTACATGCATGTGTGTACATCTGTATGTACACGTTATTGCATGCCTGTGTGTGTGTGTGTAAGCATGAATCCGTCAAAATTCGAGGGCACAGCAGGATGAGGAAACTGTTTTTACAAGATACAGACGCAGTAGAGAGGAGGGGATAGAAACATTTTACATCAGGAATGTTCCCAAATGGCAACCTATTCTCTAAATACTGTAGGCCCCTACTTTTAACCGGGGCCCTTAGGGCAGTAGTGCACTTGATAGGGAACAGGGTGCCATTTCAGATGCGCTCAACAGTTCTCTAGCTCTCTCTATGGACAGACAAAAATACAAGAGAAGCAGCCGAGAGTTGGGAGGATGGTGAGGGTAGAGGGGTGTCCTTAATGTTTTCTATCCAGTCTGATGGTAGGATGATGGTGAGGGTAGAGGGGTGTCCTTAATGTTTTCTATCCAGTCTGATGGTAGGATGATGGTGAGGGTAGAGGGGTGTCCTTAATGTTTTCTATCCAGTCTGATGGTAGGATGATGGTGAGGGTAGAGGGGTGTCCTTAATGTTTTCTATCCAGTCTGATGGTAGGATGATGGTGAGGGTAGAGGGGTGTCCTTAATGTTTTCTATCCAGTCTGATGGTAGGATGATGGTGAGGGTAGAGGGGTGTCCTTAATGTTTTCTATCCAGTCTGATGGTAGGATGATGGTGAGGGTAGAGGGGTGTCCTTAATGTTTTCTATCCAGTCTGATGGTAGGATGATGGTGAGGGTAGAGGGGTGTCCTTAATGTTTTCTATCCAGTCTGATGGTAGGATGATGGTGAGGGTAGAGGGGTGTCCTTAATGTTTTCTATCCAGTCTGATGGTAGGATGATGGTGAGGGTAGAGGGGTGTCCTTAATGTTTTCTATCCAGTCTGATGGTAGGATGATGGTGAGGGTAGAGGGGTGTCCTTAATGTTTTCTATCCAGTCTGATGGTAGGATGATGGTGAGGGTAGAGGGGTGTCCTTAATGTTTTCTATCCAGTCTGATGGTAGGATGATGGTGAGGGTAGAGGGGTGTCCTTAATGTTTTCTATCCAGTCTGATTGATGGTAGGATGATGGTGAGGGTAGAGGGGTGTCCTTAATGTTTTCTATCCAGTCTGATTGATGGTAGGATGATGGTGAGGGTAGAGGGGTGTCCTTAATGTTTTCTATCCAGTCTGATTGATGGTAGGATTATGGTGAGGGGTGTCCTTAATGTTTTCTATCCAGTCTGATTGATGGTAGGATGATGGTGAGGGTAGAGGGGTGTCCTTAATGTTTTCTATCCAGTCTGATGGTAGGATGATGGTGAGGGGTGTTCTTAATGTTTTCTATGCAGTCTGATTGATGGTAGGATGATGGTGAGGGTTGAGGGGTGTCCTTAATGTTTTCTATCCAGTCTGATTACACCTGGTGATGGCTTCTCCATGTCTGAAACATCTCCCCTGGGTAAGTGCTTTTTCTGAACTAGCAAACAGTCAAGGACAGCTAGCGAGCAGGGACAAACATGTCCACCCTGTTGATGGGTAACGGTGAGAAAGTAGGAAAACACCATCTTTAATTTGGTGACCTTTTACTCTAAGAAAGCAGGTAGAGACCAGCTCACTAAGTAATGCTTTATAAACAGTGTGCACACACACACACACACACACACTCAGAGATAGAAAACCAGAACACAAGTTCCTACCGGTTTGTAACCAACTCACCAACCAGAGAGGATGGCTCCAACTGTAACCTACCCATCTATTTCTAGACAAATCAGTCCGTTCTGCCCATGGTTAGATTCACACCTCTGTCCGTTTATGTGTGTGTGCCAAAGTGCTCAATATCAGCTCAGTAACATACCTACAACATCGAAGAGTCCCAGTCATTTTAACAGGGTGTAATCCATCTATCTACACCAAAGGTAACAGAAGACAAACACAGAAAAGTCCATGTACTAAGTGTAATGAACCTATGACCTTTCACACCTGACCCCTTCACACCGTCTACTCCAAAAGACCTATCCATTTATAGGGGTTCCATTTGATTTATTTGTTTGGGGGGGGTTGTTTGTTTGAGGGTGGGGGCTGTTTCAGACAGAGAGGTAAGCCTTTATGATATCATAAACACTCTTCCTTGCTCTACCCTCCATCTCCCGGGTTCATCAGCCTCTTATTTTTCTTCCCTCTTCCTCTCCTCTTGTATTTGGTGTTGGTTGGTTTTTCTTCTGTCTGCCCCTCGTTCGTTCGTTCGTTCGTTCATTCATTCATTCATTCATTCGTTCATTTGTTTCCCTATTCTTCGTTTGTCCTCTCTGTGTGTTTCATCATTTTTTGGCGCTCTGCTCCCCCAGATGAAATTACATGAACTGCATCTGAGACGGAGAGAAAGAAGAGAGAAAGAGGAAGGAAAGCCAGTCAGTGAGGGGAAAATGGCAGAAAGAGACACTAAACTGCAGAGGAAAATGGGTTTGTGAGTTCGGATGTACAGTTGTAAAGCCATAAAGGACTTTGCACCTGGGCTCCAGGCATGGGGGAGAAGGGGTTTGTGGGTCTGAGTACAGGCTGGTTGTACATCATGGGCTGGGGGGCCATCACCTGTACACCCCCCATCTGACCCATCTGAGGGACCTGGGGAAGGAAGAAACATATCAAGCTTTTCTTTTTGTTTTAAATGGGTCAAGACAGTGAGAGACAGGAAAGTTTAGCATCAGAAGGATGTGGGCCTTGCTAGGCCACGGCCATTCTTCTAGCAAAATACATACCAGGTATTAATATGGCTGTGTGAACAGGACTCACCATTCCATACATAGGCACTTGCGGTGTGGTCATGGGGAAAGGCATAGGAGCTGGAGCCTGTATGGGAGGAGAGAGAGACCTGGTTAACAGAGCTGAGGGACAATTAAAGACCGGTCTAAAACAGGTAGAACTGATGGGATGACCTCCACGGACACCACATTCATCAACACAGGTAAACTACAGATAGACAGTTTTAATAACTACAGATAAACAGTTAAAATAAACTACATGTAAATACAGTTAAAATAAATTGCTAATAAATAAAGGCAAAATAACGTTAAATAAATAACCACAGGTAAAATAAATAACTACAGGTAACAACATGTAAACCCCTAAAATAAATAACTACAGGTAACAACATGTAAACCCCTAAAATAAATAACTACAGGTAACAACATGTAAACCCCTAAAATAAATAACTACAGGTAACATGTAAACCCTTAAAATAAATAACTACAGGTAACAACATGTAAACCCCTAAAATAAATAACTACAGGTAACAACATGTAAACCCCTAAAATAAATAACTACAGGTAACAACATGTAAACCCCTAAAATAAATAACTACAGGTAACAACATGTAAACCCCTAAAATAAATAACTACAGGTAACATGTAAACCCCTAAAATAAATAACTACAGGTAACAACATGTAAACCCCTAAAATAAATAACTACAGGTAACAACATGTAAACCCTTAAAATAAATAACTACAGGTAACAACATGTAAACCCCTAAAATAAATAACTACAGGTAACAACATGTAAACCCCTAAAATAAATAACTACAGGTAACAACATGTAAACCCCTAAAATAAATAACTACAGGTAACATGTAAACCCCTAAAATAAATAACTACAGGTAACATGTAAACCCCTAAAATAAATAACTACAGGTAACAACATGTAAACCCTTAAAATAAATAACTACAGGTAACAACATGTAAACCCTTAAAATAAATAACTACAGGTAACATGTAAACCCCTAAAATAAATAACTACAGGTAACATGTAAACCCCTAAAATAAATAACTACAGGTAACATGTAAACCCCTAAAATAAATAACTACAGGTAACATGTAAACCCCTAAAATAAATAACTACAGGTAACATGTAAACCCCTAAAATAAATAACTACAGGTAACAACATGTAAACCCCTAAAATAAATAACTACAGGTAACAACATGTAAACCCCTAAAATAAATAACTACAGGTAACAACATGTAAACCCCTAAAATAAATAACTACAGGTAACATGTAAACCCCTAAAATAAATAACTACAGGTAACATGTAAACCCCTAAAATAAATAACTACAGGTAACAACATGTAAACCCTTAAAATAAATAACTACAGGTAACAACATGTAAACCCTTAAAATAAATAACTACAGGTAACATGTAAACCCCTAAAATAAATAACTACAGGTAACATGTAAACCCCTAAAATAAATAACTACAGGTAACATGTAAACCCCTAAAATAAATAACTACAGGTAACATGTAAACCCCTAAAATAAATAACTACAGGTAACATGTAAACCCCTAAAATAAATAACTACAGGTAACATGTAAACCCCTAAAATAAATAACTACAGGTAACAACATGTAAACCCCTAAAATAAATAACTACAGGTAACAACATGTAAACCCCTAAAATAAATAACTACAGGTAACAACATGTAAACCCCTAAAATAAATAACTACAGGTAACAACATGTAAACCCCTAAAATAAATAACTACAGGTAACAACATGTAAACCCCTAAAATAAATAACTACAGGTAACAACATGTAAACCCCTAAAATAAATAACTACAGGTAACAACATGTAAACCCCTAAAATAAATAACTACAGGTAACATGTAAACCCCTAAAATAAATAACTACAGGTAACATGTAAACCCCTAAAATAAATAACTACAGGTAACAACATGTAAACCCCTAAAATAAATAACTACAGGTAACAACATGTAAACCCCTAAAATAAATAACTACAGGTAACATGTAAACCCCTAAAATAAATAACTACAGGTAACAAGTAAACCCCTAAAATAAATAACTACAGGTAACAACATGTAAACCCCTAAAATAAATAACTACAGGTAACAACATGTAAACCCCTAAAATAAATAACTACAGGTAAATACAGGTCAAATAAACTATAAATAGATGCAGGTAAAATAAAACAAACACAGGTAAACAAACTACAGGTATAATGATTTACAGATTACCTGTAGTTATATATTTTACCTATAGTTTAACTACAGATAAATACAGGCACAATAAACTACGGGTAAAGAGGTCATATAAACTACAGGTCAAGAGGTCATATAAACTACGGGTAAAGAGGTCATATAAACTACAGGTAAAGAGGTCATATAAACTACAGGTAAAGAGGTCATAAACTACAGGTAAAGAGGTCATATAAACTACGGGTAAAGAGGTCATAAACTACGGGTAAAGAGGTCATATAAACTACGGGTAAAGAGGTCATATAAACTACGGGTAAAGAGGTCATATAAACTACAGGTAAAGAGGTCATATAAACTACGGGTAAAGAGGTCATATAAACTACAGGTAAAGAGGTCATATAAACTACGGGTAAAGAGGTCATATAAACTACAGGTAAAGAGGTCATATAAACTACAGGTCAAGAGGTCATATAAACTACGGGTAAAGAGGTCATATAAACTACGGGTAAAGAGGTCATATAAACTACGGGTAAAGAGGTCATATAAACTACAGGTAAAGAGGTCATATAAACTACAGGTAAAGAGGTCATATAAACTACAGGTAAAGAGGTCATATAAACTACGGGTAAAGAGGTCATATAAACTACGGGTAAAGAGGTCATAAACTACAGGTAAAGAGGTCATATAAACTACAGGTAAAGAGGTCATATAAACTACAGGTAAAGAGGTCATATAAACTACGGGTAAAGAGGTCATATAAACTACGGGTAAAGAGGTCATAAACTACAGGTAAAGAGGTCATATAAACTACAGGTAAAGAGGTCATATAAACTACAGGTAAAGAGGTCATAAACTACATGTAAACACAGGTAAACCACCCCAATCACAGGTACATACAGGTAAAAATGTATGTGCCCCTTTGCTGCTATAACAGCCTCCACTCTTCTGGGTAGGCTTTCTACTAGATGTTGGAACATTGCTGCTATAACAACCTCCACTCTTCTGGGTAGGCTTTCTACTAGATGTTGGAACATTGCTGCAGGGACTTGCTTCCATTCAGCCACAAGAGCATTAGTGAGGTCGGGCACTGATGTTGGGTGATTAGGCCTGGCTCGCAGTCGGCGTTCCAACTCATCACAAAGGTGTTCAATAGGGTTGAGGTCAGGGCTCTGTGTAGGCCAGTCAAGTTCTTCCACACCGATCGACAAACCATTTCTGTATGGACCTCGCTTGATGCACAGTTTAAAAAAAGTGCAAAGTTTACAGTTGGCACTATGCATTGGGGCAGGTAGCGTTCGGCCAGATGGTGAAGAGTGATTCATCACACTGCTCCAGTCCAATGGAGGCGAGCTTCACACCACCTCAGCCGGTGCTTGGCATTGTGCATGGTGATCTTAGGCTTGTGTGCGGCTCCTCGGCCACGGAAACCCATTTCATGAAGTCCTCGACAAACAGTTATTGTGCTGACGTTGCTTCCAGGGGCAGTTGGGAACTCGGTAGTGAGTGTTGCAAGCGAGGACAGATAATTTATTTGCGCTGTGTGCTTCAGCACTCAGTGGTCCTGTTCTGTGAGCTTGTGTGGCCTACCACATCGTGGCTGAGCCGTTGTTGCTCCTAGACGTTTTCACTTCACAATAACAACACTTACAGTTGACCATGGCAGCTCTAGCAGGGCAGAAATCTGACAAACTGACTTGTTGGAAAGGTGGCATCCTAAAACGGTGCCACATTGAAAGTCACTGAGCTCTTCAGTAAGGCCATTCTACTGCCAATGTTAGGCTATGGAGATTGCATGGCTGTGTGCTCAATTATTTTACACCTGTCA